>NW_017307036.1:151657-157471 GCF_000935625.1 Nanorana parkeri
GGATTGAAAGGGAAGGAGAGGGCTGCGCTTGGCTCATCCATCTATGTGGGATCGAGGAGGTGGCCGATTACCACATTAAACAGACCGTTTGTGGGACATAATCATTGCTCAATATGAACAAAACAGAACAGGACTCTTTGGACAATTGATGCCTCATAAGTAAGGAAAGTAAATCCATCTTCCTTCCTACATACGGTTCTGTACACAGAAAGCAGTAGGTCCCCCTGCACTGCTTACAGCGCTTCGGGTCCAAGTGAAAATAGTGGTGCTTGCAGTGACAATCACAGATGGCGCCGTGTACAACAGTCAATGAACAATAGAAATCACCAGCACTCTGTAAATGAAATTCAAAAAAAGTCCATTTATTTGGAATAAACGTCACACATCGCATAATCCAATGTTTCGGGACCACGCAGGGTCCCTTCATCAGGGCAGAGATGTGACACAGAGGTTTTGTACACAAACTTCTTTTGAGACTTTCATTAAATTTCAACACTTTTTTCAAAACTTTGCATCTACCTCTACATTACCCCACTATGGCAATGAGGGTCATGCAGATGGCAGGAACCCTTAGATGCACATCTGGGATATTATACATGAAGTCATATTACAGGTGCTAAGGACCTCCCTTCTAACAGTCTGTGGTGGTGGCTGCAGGCAGCCTCTTGGCATGATATACAGAGGTGTGGACATAAACAACCTTTCCTAGGACTAAAGCGTGTGTCCAATCCACTTGTCCCTCATGACAATCTACTTGTCGTGATACAAAAATTAATCTTAACCCAAACCATATTTAATGCTGCTAATTAGTGCTTCTCATTGGTCAGTGCGGTCAGGTGACTGCACTGACCAACGAGTGCTTGCAATTTGCAAGCATAGTTCAGAATACATAGCACAGGGCTGCACTGGATGGCAGTACAGGGTACAGATCGTACGCCCGTACCAGCTGAGGGGAAGGACTGTGTGCCGAAAGGCAAGTATAGCAGAGGGGAAGGGGGCCAGATTTGAGCAGGTAATCCCATTTTCCGAAGTTACTTGCGAAAATAAACGTAACCTTTAATGCACATTGTACGTGTTAGAGAGCGTTGCTGCCTGGCAACCATAATATGGCACACAGTGGAATGGGGGCAGCACTCAGTGCACACACAGGTGCCCTACGCGTGATTTTTACATTTTTTTCACTTATCTTTATTGCGATCAGAGGAGCTAACAAGCCCTTGTGTGACGGCATTCAGAGGTGACAGGTTCTCTTTATTGAACTTGTCACCTCCAATACAGGAGTACCAGCACATTGTTCTCGCTCTCCTGTGACAGCTAAGACAGGAAGGCTGCAAGTACTGTCATGTCTAGGATCCAGTCACACATTAGCGTTTCCCCCGCGTGTATCTATACGCTCAAAAACGCGCAAAACACAAAAAGCAATACATTCTTGTGGGGCTTGTTAACACCTGCGTATTTGTACGCATGCACGCAAAAAAGACGGAATGCGATTTCAGCGTGTTCTGTCCCCAAAAAAACTGTGGTTGTAGCAGCAAACATGGAAAAAACACATGTCCCCGCTCTTCATCCTGATCTCATCTGGGCCCCCACCTCAAATTACATATACCAGTATATTTTTCAGGCTAAAAGCAAGGTATGCCATGTAAGTAAAACTGCATACTTACAAACGCCAGTCAAAAAATTAACCATGTCATTAGAAAGAAATAGGTTTCCATAAACAAGCTCTCTGCACCCCAGTTTCCATTCGTCTCCAATATTCTTGGCCAGTGTGACAGAGTCTCACCTTTGCCAAAGGACTCTGCCTACATTTGATCCTTGAACAGTCTGCTGCAGAAAGCAAATGGCTCTCTTCTTTGGCTTCATAATGGCCATAAAGGGACAGGTATTAAAAGCCAGGAACCTCATTTGAGTGAAAAATAATTCCTATTATAGGGTTAGAAGAAGCTGGAGGCTTATTTACTTTACGCCTATATATCAGAACCTCAAAATCACATTAGTGTGGGATTATTCTTATCACTTAAAATAATCTATATATTCCTCCATGTCACACTATGAAACTTACTGAACTTCACAACAATCTTACATGGCGTATTTAGCAGGACGTTACCTTTCCTGCCAGATACATAGAAAAATCATTAGACGTAGCATAGTAGGCAGTATCTATTTAACCCAAAGGATTTAGTACAAGTATATGTTAAATAAATGATTGTTAAAATACCTTCAGATCAGTCTGTCCTTTAAAAGGAGAACTATTGGGCACACCTTTTTTTGGCATTTTTTATTTCCTTATGATACAGGAGTACACTTTGCAATCAAAAATGCTGGTGACGCTGTCGGCTTCCCGGGCTCCACTATCCCCTGTGTGAGCCCGGGACCGGCACAGTGGGTTTCCCCAACTTCCTTGGGGTCCCTAGGTGACATTAGGGATCTGAAAGACCTCTGATGTCTACATGACCTCTGATGTCTACATAAAAAGAGGACCTGTCACATAATATTTGCTATTACATAGGGGGCTTGTTAGCCCCCTATGTGATCGCAATAAAGCTGTAAGAAAAAGTGTAAAAAACAAAAATTGCTAAAAAATTAACGAAATTGATAAAAAATAATGCAAAAAAATAAAATAAAATGCACATACAACACAAATGCGCCTGTGTGCAAAAACAAAAATTGCACCACACATGTTACATATAGTCGCGAGCGTTGGAGTGACAGCAATAATTCTAGGCCCGTCAATCACTGTTAACGCTAAACTGATGAGCCGTAAAAGCATTTAAAACGTCACATATGGGAAATGTTGGTTATTGTAGTTTGTTGGCCGCACGCAATTATAAGGTTTGACATGTTTGGTGTCTATTTACCCAGCGTGACCCCGTCTTTTATGTTTTACCAAAACATTGGGTATTAAGTCTGTTTCTGTGCACTAAATTTCATTTTACTGTATTTTATCCTAAAAATGCTGGTTTGATAAACATTTGACAAATATTGTGCAACATAAAAAATTGTAACTAGCATCTTTTTATTCTACAGGGCCTCTGCTTTCAGAAAAAAACTAATTGTTTGGGGGTTCAAAGCTGTTTTCTAGCCAAAAATTCAGATTGTATCATCATTTCATCAACCTTTCAAAAACTGAGCTCATATTTTCTCCCGCCGATGCACCTTCCCCCAACTTTTCCCTTGAGATTGATAACAACTATCCAACCCTCCCCCATGCCAAAGTGCTAGGCGTCATTCTTGACTCGGACCTCACCTTTTTTCCCCACATCCAATCACTGTCCAATTCCTGCCACCTTCACCTTCGCAACATCTCCAAAATACGCCCCTTCCTCACCAATGAAACTGCTAAATTACTCATCCACTCCCTTGTTATCTCTCATCTTGACTATTCTAACTCCTCTTCATTGGCTTACTTCTACACAGGCTATCCACCCTTCAGTCTATCATGAATGCTGCTGCTAGACTCATTCACCTAAACAACCACTCAGTGTCTGCAACCCCCCTCTGCCAATCCCTCCACTGGCTTCCACTCGCCCAGAGGATAAAATTCAAAATATTAACCACTTACAAAGCCACCCACAATTCTGCCCCAGGTTACATCTCAAACCTTGTATCATAGTATCACCCTAACCGTCCCCTCCGCTCTTCCAAATACCTCCTGCTTTCCAGCACCCTCGTCAACTCCTCCCATACTCGCTTCCGGGACTTCTCTAGAGCCTCTCCAATCCTCTGGAACTCTTTACCCCAACCTGTCCGACTATCTCCCACTCTGACTGCCTTTAGACGTACACTTAAGACTTAACTCTTCAGGGAAGCCTATCCCACCTCAACCTAATCACGCAACCATCATATTCTCAAATAATTCATCTCCACACAGCTAGCTCCTCATGTTTCACTTGCCCCTCCCTTTTAGATTGTAAGCCCTCAGGGGCACGGCCCTCCCTACCATCTTGTCTTGAATTGTATTGCGATTGTAATGTCTTCCATATATTGTAAAAGCAATGCGCAAACTGTTGGCGGTATATAAATCCTGTATAATAATAATGTGTGTGCAAATGTAAGAAATTACTCCGGGCAGCAAGTGGTTAAGTGACACATCTCTGGGCAATTTTCAAACTAGTATGTGAATCAAGCTTAAAGGAAGTCTGTGCTGACAAAAATACGTACTGCGTCTGCAGACCTCTGCTTCTAAAAATGGTATAGTCCCAGCTGACAAGGTTATCTAATGGCATCAGTTATTTCTGTGTAACTGACCTACACCACATTTACAGATAATGAAGTTCTGACCTCAGGTAATAAGTTATATTCAACTTTGTAACTGCAGTGTATCCAACAAGTGTTTTTAATTCTAACGAGTGTAAGTAACAGCAGGAACAGTTGCAAAATGTCTTCAACATCACAGAATAAGCCCAACTGAATGTTACCAACTACTAGTAGCCACACCATCACCTGGATAACGGAGATAACTGAGAAACATTACAGCCGGTTCTAAATTCACTAGTTCTGGATCAGTGACACAAGATGGAGAGGGTTGGAATGAATGGACTTGCAGCTAGAATTTTAAAAGCAGGTCAGCAATGTTAGCATGCACAAATTTATTTTAATTACAGTCAGGGTTGATTCCCAAATACTGTATCTTATATAAAAAAAATATAGGAACATCTTACCGTAAATTTTCGCGTGCCAAAACGTCTCTCTAATGTTCTAAAATTATATACAAGTAAACTGCTACAAAAAGTATCCTTCAGATCCAGACATATGATTCTCCCAAAGAATAGTCTCCATATCTAAAACCAAAAAAGTACTCAATAAATATACAAGTGCTGCAATTACAGTGGGATGAAAACATGTTTAAAATAAAAATATATATATTATAGATATATATAGATATCTATATAGATATCTATATAGATATCTATATAGATACATACACTAGTATATTTATATAAACAGTTGGCAGAGCCATTTGCACTGTGAAATTGCATGTACATTTGCTTTGTGTGAATGTTCTCAGCATATTTTCTTTCAGGTTGAATGTAATATCAGTTAAAAACTGGATTATGGCCACTAGGTAGGGCTGAGAAGCATTGTAAATAAATACTTGTTTAGTTGATATTACATTTGACCTGGAAAGAAAACTGATTTATTCCTCCATTTTCACAGAATGAATGTACAGTCTATGCAACTTCACAGAGAGAATAACTCTGCAGGCATTTACCGATAATGGAAAAGAAAAGAAATTACATTGAAATGTTACATGAGACAAAAAGGTATATTATATTTACCAGCTATGAGTGAACTTAGCGTCCATAACTGGCAATAAATGGAAAAGCTAGCATAGTTATTATTACATAATACTTGAAAAGTAACATTAAAATCTAAGGCCTGCAGCAATATACTGTTATGTCATGTCTTCAAAATATGGGATGATACAGCCCCCACTCCCCCCTAACGTTATTGAGCAGAAAAGGCTTCTTTGTGCTCCCCTCTGATTAAGTTCTACTTTACTAAGGGGGGCATAACTTCTTCCCTTCATAGATAAACTTCACCAACTACATGCCTAGCCATGCTGCATCTTGCATATGCTCACTAGTAATTGGGAGTGCCAGCAAACTAAAAGCAATTTAGCAGCTCTTGCAGAGATAGAACTGCATCAACAAGGCCAGGCAAGTCTGCCTACACAGATAACTGGGTCATTAACTGCAGGGGTCTTGACTTCTGGCTAGCAGCACAAAGTAAGAGGATCGGTGATCGCAAAGAAATGGGTTAATAAAAAAAAAAAAAAAAAAAAAAAAAAAAAAAAGGTTCTCCCATTCCAAA
>NW_017307036.1:157488-182729 GCF_000935625.1 Nanorana parkeri
AAATAAAGAGAGGGGGGGACCGAAAAAAAAGGGGTAAAAAAAAAAAAAAAAAAAAAAAAAAGGAAAACGTGTCTCCCATTCACAATAAAAGGTGAGCTAGGTCTCACTCCCTTTTGATTATGCAGAGGAGTACACCCCAGCTACCACTGCAAGCTCGGACACACCAGCAAGGAAACAGGATTTTGGCTTGAATGCATCCAGGAGCATCGACTGGTCAATCAAGTGCTTCAGTAAACAAGTCATATCTTCTCAATGTCATCACCCATCTTCAAAGCGGTCCTCGCCTCTGGAGTGGCCATCTATATTGCATCCCAAAGGTAGGCAATCTCACCATCAGAAAGTATAAGACTTGTTAGGCAGGGGGAGAGTAATTATGTGTAAAGGAGACTAAACTCCATCCAATTACTAAATTATGAACTACACAATGTTCATTTGCAGTATTTCATTTTGCTCATGACAAAGTAGCAGCTGTCATTAACCCCAAACCTCCCTTTTACTCTGAGTTTTTTTTCCCCTTACCTTGTCCCTGGACTTATTTATTCTTTCACAAGCTCAGGCGCTAGGAGGAAGGACCATGCACAGATCCCCTGCTGATCGAAGCAGTACTGAATAGATGCCACTTTTGTGAGATCCATGTCCGTTCAGTATTCCCTCCATCATACGATGGAAGAAAAAAAAAACTGAACTGATCTGACCCATGTTAGGTCTATAGGCAGTTGAATGGAAGCGGACATGTGTCCATTTCCATCTGACTAACTCCAATCCGTCACAATCAGGTCCGCCAAAACCGAACTCTGTTCGCTTTTTTTTTTCCGGACCAAGACGGAGCCGGGGGTAAATCGGATGTAAACGGGCACACATCTGTTCACATTCATCTCCCAAATTAATTACATTGGGCTTCCCATCAGATATGACTGAAAAACTGACAGGTGGATCTGAACGGACTGCCTGTGTGAAAGTGGCCTAAAACAATATTGAAAAAAAAAAACTAAAAAACTGAAGGACAGTCAAACTAAACAAACATTTATTCTTTCAGTGAAAGTATTAAGTTAGGATTACAGTTTAAAGCTTATAACCAACAATAAACATGTCTAAGTCAGACTTACATGAAAACTGTCTTTTATTGCTTGTACATCATATACAAAGAATGCTTGCTGCTGCTGCTGAAACAGGAGTGCAAGTAAAACTGAGAGAGCACCTGGGATAAGGAGAAGGCCTTTGGATAACGGAGCTTTATCTGGAGGAAAAAAAGCATAAGGATAAAATGTTAAATACAGCTATAAATAATACTAACGTGCAAACTACTTCAATTCAAATTCCCCACAGAACCCACGATTAACAGCAATATGAATTATAAAGAAGGAAATCATAGGATTCAGAAACCACTGATAAATTCTACTACTTGTGAGAGTATGCACAGCAAAATAGAACATTATGGCAGACTTATCTGCCAAACTGATCCCCTCTAGCGCAGCACTCCTCCCCTCCGGTGCTTCCATCTTCAGCTGGGTCCACTTCCAGGTTCTTATTCTTCCACTGCTTGATTGACTGGGCCCTAAGTAGGGCTGCAACCAACATATCGATAATAATCTATTATGAGAATAGTTGTCAACTATTCATCAGTTAGTTGTCTGTATCCCCTAGCTCTCTCCTCCATGCTGGGAGGAGGGTACAGCAAGCAGTGGGCGGGTGCAATAGCCAGCCTGCTATTTCATATTGAAATGGTCAATAGCAGGCTGGCTATTGCGACACCCACTGCCTGCTATACTTACATTCAGAATCTTGCTACTGGCAGCTGTCATTCCCTGGTTGAAGCTATTCAAGCGACATGTGCTTACGATACAATTATTAAAAATATATATATATATATAACATACATACACACAGGGCTCAAAATTTCAAGTCCTGAGCTACTAGCCAGGCCTTAAGAGTTACTCGCCACCAGTCGCCCCACCTGACCCCTATCGTGCATACGCCTCCCACTGCGCGTGCAGTTTTATTCTGAAGTAAACTTTATGTTTATAACACTGCATTTGTGTATTGTATTTTAAATTAAAGAATGATAGTTAATTTTTTTTATCTGATCGAAAAAATAATCAGCCAACTTATCAATTATGAAAATAACCATTAGTTGCAGCCCTCACCCTAATGATATAACTCACACATGTGCATAGGGGTTACTTAACTTCGGCATGCCGGGTCTGCGCGCCAATATGCGCATGTGCAGCTTGGTGTACAGAATTTTTTTTTGCCGACAGCTAGAAAGAAGCTTTTATGGCAGAAGAAACTTACATATTTTCTTCTACCATATAAAGCCAAGCAATGTTTAACTTGTTTTGTTTATTTAGTTAATTCTGCCTAAAGCAGGCCACACACCTTACAATTTATCTGCAGATTTTCTGTGGTCAGATGGAAAAAGGTGCAACAGATTCCTCCATCTACACCTAACTGTGTGGATGGAGTAATCTCCACCTGGGCCAATCTGTTGCACTTTTTCCATCTGACCACAGAAAATCTGCAGATAATTGTAAGGTGTATGGGCACCTTTAACTGTAAGGCCAATTGTCAAGATGACAAAAGGCAATTCATTTTTTTTAATCGTCACCGCAAAAAGGAGGGGAGGGTAAATTGTCCAATGAGGACACCTGTTTCAGCGGCAACTGTTTAATAGCAGGTTCACACCATTTTACTGACCACATCTGGTCCGGAAAAATAGTGTGAACCTGCCGCAGTTCCAGTGCATTCCAGACCAGACAAAATGAGACATGCAGTATTTTTCTGGTCGGGTCTGGAACGGACTGTACTGATGTGAACAGATGCCAGAAATAGCATAGGGATACAATAGGATGCATTTTGGGTCTGGAAACAGTCTGGTCTGGAGATAATCTGGATGTTGTTATGAATGGGCCCGAAGAGCAATATTCTCCTTACACTGAACAGATTTCCTCTAATCAGGAACAGGAAGTGAAAGCTCCATAAAGACACAGACTGCAAAAGAGAAACCAACAAAAGTTTTAACCCTTTTCTACTCTATACAAAACTATAAAAAGATCAAAGTTTTGGCTTTACATACACTTTAAATGAGACTTCTACAGAATGAATATAGGCTTCAACTGCTGACAACTGCTTATGAGAATGCTAGTTGGCTGGCTATCATGCTGTTCTAATGTCTTTAATACTTTCTATGGCAGGGACATTGCTAGACATGATCATGAGTTCTAACAGCACTCTGACCTTATGATCTGCATGTTAGTTGAGGGTCAATGTGACTCGAAGCTTGGAGGCATTAGATTAGCGTGACAACCAGGCAATTAGCATTCTCAGAAGAGTCAGCTTGCACAATTGGAGGTTGTACCAGTTGTGCGGAGTCAGCTCCTTACATACGTTTTAGATACTCCAACACCAAGATCTCCCTGCCATATTTCCTGACTCGTTTTCTGTCCAATCTAAAACACATTACTTATTTCCCTCAAATAGAGATAATCCAGCCAATGTATAGTTAACACCACATACATCTTTAAACCAAAATATGAACCTTTTTTCTTACGGGCACGATTTATCCAAAAAAATAAAAAAATTATAATAATACACTTTAGAAAGCCAAAATGGAGGAGCCATGTGAGAAAGTACACCTTATGATTTAATAGCGTGTAGCAACACCTTTAGCAGCATTACCTTGAAGTAATTGTTGTCTATGACTTCATCAGTCTCTCACATCCTTGTGGAGGAATTTGAGCTCAGCCATCTTTACAATGTTGCTTCAGTTCATTGAGGTTTGCGGGCATTTGTTTATGCACATCTTTCCTAAAGTCTCGCCACAGCATTTGGTTGAGGTCTGGACTTTGACTTCACCATTGCAACACCTTGATTCTTTTCTTTTTCAGCCATTCTGTTGTAGATTCGCTGGTGTGCTTGTCCAGTTGCATGACCCAATTTCAGCCAAGCTTTAGCTGTCGGACAGATAGCCTCACATTTGACTCTAGAATGCTTTGTTATACAGGAGGAGTTCCTGGTCGACTTAATGACTGCAAAGTGCCCAGGTCCTGGGGCTGAAAAACTAGCCCAAATCATCACCCCTCCACCACCATGCTTGAACAAGCCCAAATCATCACCCCTCTACCACCATGCTTGACCGTTGGTGTGAGGTGTTTGTGCTGATATGCGGTGTTTGGTTTTCACCAAACATCTCTTTGGTCTCATCTGCCCAAAGGACATTGTTCCAGAAGTTTGTGGTTTGTTAAGATTCAACTTTGCAAACCTAAAACTTGCTGCCATGTTCTTTCTAGAGAGGAGATAACCCTTCCAAACAAACCATACATGTTCAGTCTTTTTCCAATTCTACTGTCATGAACTTTAACATGCCTACTGATGTCTGTGACACTTGATTTTTTGCAATTTCTCAGAGTATTGCATGGTCTGACCTTGGAGTGAATTTGCTGGAATGTCCACTCATGGGAAGATTGGCAACTGTCTTGAATGTTTTCCAATTGTGAATAATCTTCCTCACTGTAGAATGATGGACTTTAAATTGTTTGGAAAGTACCTTATAACCCTTCCCAGATTGATGGTCAGCAACAATAGCTTCTCTGAGATCATTGCTTATATTTTGCCTCCTTGGCATTGTGTTAACACACACCAGAATGCTCCAGACCAGCAAACTGCTAAAACTTCAGCTTTTATAGAATTGGTCACACTTTCTGATGATCAATTAATCAAGGGCATTTGATTAGAAGCACCTGGCTGCTATTAAGCCTTTTAATTTTTATAGATGCAGTAAGTGTTCTTTGCTACCTTATTTATCTTTTCTTCCCCAGTCTTCTGACGGTAGCCATGTTTACTAAGAGCAGATTGATAGCTCTCCCTTTATTTACTGGATTTCTGACACATGAGACTAGACATGACTAGGACTTGTGACCATGCACATCATCCCAGGAGAGGAAAATGCCTTTCCACCAATGCTCTGCTGATAAGGCAATCCAGGCTTTTCTTCTTTTTTTTCATATCTCTAAGGGTTGGAGTCAATGGGCTTGTGTCTGTTTTCAACCCAACTATGCAAGTGTGCATTGCTTTGGCAAAAGTAATTTCCCCTTTCAAAGCAGTAAGTGAATGCTCTGTAAGCATTTTAAATCACAGGATTTTACACCAGACATATTTATTATAATCATACATAGATGGATGCATTGGTAGAATTAGGTTTTTGAGTGTAAAGTTAAATCCATAGAATTCAAAGAGGGTGTACTTTCTTTTTTCACACAACTGTATATGTTTACATAGGTGTCCAATTCAAAACGCAATATCAGCGTACATACACTTGAAAAAGGCTATCACTTAAAAGTAGAACTGAAGCGTTCTTTTTAAGTTTTGGGTAGAGTAACTTTTTGCCATCTATGTCCCATTTGGGGAGATTTACTTTCAGTCCAATAGCCACAACAGGGAGTTGGTTCCTCCAGCAAGAGGGAAATTCCTGGTGGTCAGCAGGGTCACCAGAACTAGTGTCCAGATTGGAAGATTTTGCATTTATTTCTGTTCCGATAACCCAAAATTTGTGAATTTCTTTAACTTTCCATGATTATGGACAAATAGAATGGGTGACAAGAACACCGACAGCAATAAAAAAAACCTGACAGGTGTTCTAATCCCTCTTTGCTCCATCCAAAACTTTTAAAAAAAAAAGTTTGGCCTCAGTTACACTTTAATCACAAATGCAGAGCTGAAACAATGCTACTCAAACCTCCTAGTTATATTGTATCTAGCAGCACACTATTTAAAACTTAAAAATATTTCTTGTGACAGCCACACTATATAGCACACTATGCCACATTATTATAAGGAGGTACTGTATTACTTCCATTGATTGAAACAAGGGGCTTTGTCACAGTCCTAGGCAGTGGCATTGTACTATTCTAATCGAAAGCAGCGATTCTATACAGACACACTTGTCTCCCCAATTCATTTCTTCCCTGCAGGGACTTCCTCAGGGGGGCATGGCTGTTAGTCCACTGTTCAAAATCGAAATAGCCAGTGGTGGTGGTCTTCCTGCTGTCATCCATAGTGTTACATCTTCACAGTATATCACACCCAGAATAGGCAATGGTCAAACTGACTACCTATAAGCTACATTAACAAACCATAATACATCTATCCATTTATAGTATGTCTTGGTATCTATTTTTACCTATATGCTTCCCTATTGTGATCCCCACGTTAATATAACCGTATTCCTTTATAAGCATACAACCTATATTACAAAAAAAAAATCAATGAAATTTGAGCTTCAAAGCTTGCATGTCATTACTACCAGTAAACTAACTGCATTATCAATTGGTCTTACCCGGATTGATAGAATGGTGGGGGTCATTTAAGAAATAGAGTATATTCATTTCTCTCCCAACAGCTGCACGAACCGAGGTCCATAAAAATCTAACTTGTAAATTCCATGCAAAGTTCAACATACAAGGTATACACCACCATAGTATCTTTCCGACTCCAACGGCTCTCACGCGTTTTACCATCTGGGCTTAAGCATTAATCTATGATTAAGCCCAGGTGGTGAAACGCATGATAGGCGTTGGAGTGGGAGAGATACCATGGTGGTATATACCTTGGATTTTGAACTTTGCATGGAATTTACAACAATAAAGTTAGATTTCTATGGACCTCGGTTTCGTGCGGCTGATTGTAGAGATATTGTTTGACAAGTGAGAGCACACTGCAGCCTGCACCTGATGTCTGTGTTGATCTAAAGTCTGGTAGAATTGGAACAGTGAGTCTTTCTTTTCAGAGTATATTCATGATTCAATTTATACTTCACAGAAAATAAATAAAATGTATTTCGCCATTAATCTCTGGTTCTAGGAACAACTTAAATTGGTGAATTTTAAAAGGTGAAAACGATGGCCGCGCATGCGCACAAATGCATCTATAAAACAGGCCAGAACTATGCTGTGGTGCGCATCCAAAAACACCTGCAAAGACACGCAAACGGCCAGCGCACAGGAAGTGATGCTACAAGCATTAATGGATTGGCCTATTTAAACAAGCCTGTCCTGCTCACTGTGCTGATGGTCTTTCAGCTGTGTGTGTGTGCCTGTGCCCGTGATCCTGTTGAAGACTCTTGCTTGTACCCTCTTGACTCGGATTGTTTGTACTCTTCTTGATCGCTACCTGCCCCTGACCTCGGCCTGTTTGCTGGACTTGATTATTGCCTCACAATTCTGTACCTCGCTCCCTGGCTGGTTCTGATCCTTGGCTATCCTTGACTTCATCCCTGCTTCCTGAATTGACTTATCCGCTCCTGGACTCAATGCACCTGTGCCTGATCCCACCCTTGGCACTTGTGCTCCTCAACGTCCTCTCACACACTGTTCTCACCTCCAGGGGGTGAAGGACGTGAGTAGTAAGAGAAGCCTCCACAACTGTCGGTCTCTCACCAGGTACGCGATATTCATACAGCAGCCACATCTAAACAGGACATCTAAGATATCTGCCCCAGGAATCCCCAATCGTCCAGTGTGAACAAGGCCTTAACCTTACCAGATAGTGCCCTTTTTATAACAGAGTGGCACTCCCTTTCTGTTGGACATTACAGTAAATACTCCACACTGCCCCAACATTATATGGTTAATTTTCACAATGTATTGTATAGTGTGGCAGTGCAGTGTTCTTCAAAGTCTGCAGTGTTCTCTGCGAAATCATGCAGCGGTGAGGCAATAAAAAAATTAAAATGAAAAAAAAGCCTACTTGTCCAAGGATTAAAGCTGGGTCCAATCTACTTGTCCCTCATGACAATCTACTTGTCGTAATACAAAAAATAAGTTTAACCAAAAACTGTATTTAACCGTGCCAATACGCATTTCTCATTGGTCAAGTGACCGCGCTGACTAATAAGTGCTCACAATTTGCGAGCGAAATTCTAAATCCATATGCCCATTTGCATGCAGCTGGGGGGTGACGGGTTCGGTTTAAAAAAAACATTTTATATAAAATTTTCTAACTTTTTTTTATCACTTAAATTTTCTTTTCACTTAACTTTATTGCTATCACACAGTGATAGTGTTTGGAGCGACAGGTTCTCTTTATGGAGCCTGCCCTCCAATACAGAAGACTGAGCACAGCATCGTGCTCACACTCCTGTGCAGCCTGCTTGTGACAGCTGAGACAGGAAGTGCAGTACAGAGCTCCTGTGTCACTGATAACACAGAGCAGATCAAAAATGGACTGAAGTAATTTGCCATGGTCCAGGGTCACCCAGAAGAGTGGGGGACCCCAAAAACCACAGTGGGGAGGTGGGAAGCAGGATGCTACAAGCGATCTGGACAGCTGAAAAGGAGCGGCAGCTCCTCTGCTCTACAGTTAGCCCTGCTTGGCTAAATGTAGAAAGATACCACTGCCCGCCACATGGAACTTCATGTCCCGGGCATCGGGCGATAAATGTATGTGACTGGTAAACTCCTCCTCATAGGCACTTCTTAATTTGTTTTCTATTCTTTAGAATATACTTTATAGGACATCTCATGCTTCAGACTGCTGCAAAAAGCAAAGTAGAAAGAACATCTGTTGACAACACAGCTATGCTGTATAAAGGCTCTGGAGGATTATAGTCTCTACCATAAATGTTTAACATTGTGTGCCTTTTGTTTTTTTTTGTTTTTTTTTTAATACATGAAATTCATATAAAAATACCTGTTGATTCTGTCAGGAACGTTCTCTTGCATCTTAGCGGCGACAACAATTGGCAGGCACATCTATCCTCTGCAGTTGTTGCCACCGCTTGCATGCATGCTCTGGAATCCAAATGGCATTGCGTCGGATGAGTCTACCCTACCGTGAATTGCAAAAAGTAATAAAAGATAATCACAGGGGCTTTTTATCATTGAAAATGAAGTGATCCCCTTAGTGATGGTTTGTATTGGTCTTACTGGCAATTACATACATTTAATAGAAGCGGTACGACCATGGTTAGGCCACATCATGGTGTAATAAATGAGCCTATGCAAAAGCAGAAGTAAACTGGTCAAAATATGGGAATTACGTAAGCTGGCCCTAACCAAAAAAGAAAAAAAAAAAATCAGATATTTTAGCCCACCAGGATCAGACTATTACTGATTATAATAAGCAGTAGAAAAGCTACTACTGTAAGTTTAGAGAAGTAAAATATATTTGAACTGAAATACAATATAAAAAGTAAGCATCACGTTCTAGAAATTCAAAACAAGGACACTTCCTGTTTCACTACAGCTCAAAAAACTAGTTTCACTAAACTAGTTTTGTAGATGACGCGCACACACACACACACAATTATTAGGCAAGTCGTATTTTTGAGGATTCATTTCATTACTGAACATCTACAGTGCTCTCGGTCAATCCAAAATGTTAATAAACCTCAAACCTGAATATTTAAGAAAGTAAAAGTGAGGTTTTGGCTTTCTTAGGAGAATATCTATGTGTGCACAATTATTGGGCAACAATTAGTGTGCACAATTATTATGCAACTAAATGGAAAATGAAAATGTTCCCATCTCACTTGTTTATTTTGTTCTGTTAAAGTGAGAATAATAAACAAACAACGGGAAGTCCACTTGAACTTCCCTTTGAGCCCTCTGAGTGAGTGAGAAATACGCCAGGCTTTCTAGATAGGCTACACTATCCTGACATACATGTTGCCTCCAATCATGCCATGCCGGCAAAATGACATAATATGTCCTACTATCAGAACGAGGAAACATGTCCTAGAAGTCTGATAGATATTTGTGACGAGAGTTCATCCCCCCTGACGAATCTAAGACACAAGTCCCTCCCCCGGTTCAAGTAGGAGCCTATCGCATGGTGAATTGATCGTTCACTCCTCCCCCGTCAGTTTTTAAAGTGGACAACCGGCTTCCCGCGGTTTGTACTATTCTGAGGCTTGACAAAGAGGAAACCTCCTCGAAACGCATAGCCGATTCCTGCAGGCATTAAGATCACCCCCCCTAATAGATCCTTTACTGCCCCACGCACTGGCCCATCTCTGTGCACACCTCTGACAGTTCCATCTGACACCGCGTGAAGACGCATAGAGTTCGGTGTCACAGAGCCGATCATGGCTTACCGCTTTCCCTTTTCAGCCGCCGCGGCTCAGCCTGGCCAGCTGAGCTTGTGATGTTGGCTGACACTTTGTTCTCCCACTCCGGTCAGACAGCCACTCTCTCCCCACCTGCCAGATGTGAACACCTGATCAGACAGACCCTGGAGAGAATCCTGTGAGAGACATCAGGGCACGGAGGCTCACATCCCAACTGTAAGTCACCATTTGTTCTATCTCACAGGGCAAGCCAGATTATGGCTGTCCGCATTCCTAATTGACATGTATTTGCCCTAGCTATGTGTGCCCATCCAGCGTTCAGCACATTGGGTCACCCACGGGAATTATAGGTAGTTGCGCTCCTCAGAAAATTGTTTTGAATTGTGATACACAGGGTCCCTCCCCCTGCATTGAGGAGCTTTGCACACCATTCCCTAGCAGATACCCTTCTTACCTGTGGTTGTCCTACAGGAGTGCGCTCTAACAATTGTGTGTTTTTCATTCTAAAAACTGGCAGTAGGTTTGGGAGTTGATTTTGAGTCCATCTTCAACCTGAAAAGGTCCAACTAGCTCATCTTTATAAATACCAGCCCACCAGTACCCCACTTCCACGTTGCTGGCGTCTTAGTCGAAGTGGAGCTCTGTACCCGTTACTGATCCAGCCACGGGCCCATCCATCTGGTCCGTCAAGAGTCACTCATCTCACCAGTTCATAAAACCTTTGAAAAATCTGTCTTCAGATATTTCAGATATTTCTTGGCCCGGTCTTGACGTTTCAACTTATGTGTCTTGTTCAGTGGTGGTCGGGTTTCAGAAGTCCTTACCTTGGCCATGCCTCTGAGCACTGAACACCTTGTACTTCTGGGCACTCCAGTGCCATCATATTCCAGAACTGCAACCTACCTGGAGGATAACGGGTTCCTGGTAGCTTCACGTTTGATTCTTCTCAAATCTTTGGCAGTTAATTTGCGTCTTTCTCAACACGTTTCTTGCGACCCTGTTGACTATTTGCAACAAAAAGTTTGATGGTTCTGTGATCACGCCCCAATATCTTAGCAATTTCAAGAGTGCTGCATTCCTCTAAAAGACTTTTTACAATTTTTGACTTTTCAGAGTCAGTTAAATTTCTTTTTTGGCCCATTTTGCCTGAGGAAAATAAGCTGCCTAATTATTATGCACACCTTGATATTGGATGTTGGTCTCCCTAGGCCACACCCTCCCTCATTACACAAAAACACATCACCTAATAAGCCTTCAAGTTTATAAAGTGCGGAGTTAGGACAATATGCATAAAAATGGTGATTTGGTCAAAATACTCACTTACCTAATAATTGTGCACACACTGAGGGGAATTTATCAAAACTGGAGCAGACAGAAACAGGAGCAGTTGTGCCTGGCAACGAATCAGCATCTTCCTTTCATTTTCAAATCTCAACTGAACAAACTAAACAGAGAAGCTGATTGGTTGCCCTGGGCAACTGCTCCAATTTCGATAATTCCACCCACTGTGTGCCCATAACCTATCTATAGGGTACAGGCACACGGTAAAAATACAGTATAGGCTTGGGTGCAATTATTAGAGCTTAGCAGCATACATGCACAAATGTCTCACATTTCACTTTAATTGATGAGCATTATGTCAGTTATTTATGGTGGAAACTTTATAGCGCATATTGAAAAGGAAAAAACAAGTTAATCTGACATTTACCAACTATTTAGTGCAGGGGAATCTTCCTTGTACATACAGTTGGGGGAATTTATCAAAACTGGAGCAGACAAAATCTGGAGCAGTTACCCAGGCAACCAATCAGATTCCACCTTTCATTTTCAAAGCTTAAACTGAAAAAACTGAATTTAGTCTGCTCCAGTTTTGATAAATCCCCCCCCCCCCTTTTTTTGTGCGTTAGTGTTTTGTGGAAAAAGTCTCCTCACATGGTCTATTTTACTGGAGTCAGATAGAATAGGAAGCAAGGAAAATATCATTGGGAATACAGACAAGAAAAATGTTTTTTTAGTAAAACTGGGAAAGGTTAGAAACTCAGTAAGGATCTTACTGTGTTCCTATAGTGGAGATTTCCCATCACTTCCTGTCCTGATGATTGGTGTCAGAAAGAACAAGATATTAAGAGAAATCTTCTCGAATAGGAAAAAAGGCAGCATTTAAACCCAATAGAGGTTCTGATCTTTCCCTACTCTCTAAAATATAAAAAGTTATGGGAAGATTTGACTTTTAATAGGAAATACTAAATAGCTATTAAAAATAGAAATGTTAGGGTGGCATGGAGCAGGATTTTTGCGACTAGTGCCCCACTTGGCATATACAGTATCCTTCAATGTATCCTGCCTTTGCCTCTTAACCCGAAGAAAAAAAAAAAAAGAAAATTAAAAAAAAAAAAAAAGGCCCCGGACTTTATATGTTAACTTGATAAATTCTGTCAACAGTACAGAGAGACGCCCTTGGAATATGGTGGACTACCCTTTCTAGTATCCGACCAACCCACACCTGATGCTGCCAAGCATCTCAATACCATTTCAACCTGCAAGTCAACCTTAACCTTCAAGATGGAGAATTCTAAGATAAACATTTCTTTGATTCAACAAGACCTCAAGAAGCTCTCGGGGGTCTGAGATCCATTTGAACCATGAGGAAGACCGACTTCTGCCATTACAGTGGGCCTTCAGACAAATGCACCAGCAACTTAAACTTGTCACACAGAAACAAGACGATCTTGAAAAATAGGAGGCACCGCAGTAACCTCAGGTTTATTGGGCTGCCTGAAAGGGCTAAAGAATCAGACCCAGTTACCTTCCTTGAATGCCTTCTCATTGATACCTATGGCCATGACCACTTCTTCCCTGCCTCCGTGCTAAATTGTGCTCCTCGATTGGCTTCAAAGCCACCACCTCCTAGGGCCCCACTGCCACCTCAATTGAGAAAAATGCTTAATTATAAAGTTAGAGATGCCAATCTGTGACCCACATAGGATAAAATGTAACATTTCATTCCGTGATACCAAAATTGCAGTGTCCCTTGACTTTTCAACCAAAAAAGCTTCTGGAGGCTAAAGGACACCTGCATATTCTTCCCATCAAATATGTCATGATGTACCTGGCCAAACTCCATGACGTAGACAGGAACCACACTCACTTCTTCACCAGCCCTGAGGATGAGATCATATGGATCTTGCAATGGGATGCTGGGGAACCAGAGCTGTGGAGAGCCAGCTGTGGTGTTTATTGTCTCCAAGAGTACTGTGGTATTCTTCATACCTGTAACTTCATTCATGCCCTGGTTACCCAGGACCCTGATACTCAATTGCTTTTCTGGGGTCTTGTTCTTTTTCATATTTACCGTCAATTGCCCCATTACCAGCTAGCTGTGGCTTATACCATCGGTGATGTGTCTTATTGTTGCCCCCTCCCTTTGATTCTACTTTTTGGCTAACAGGACCTATCAATTACCTTTGCATCATCATTAAGCCTGCTATAGGTCTTATTCCCACTTTCATAATAGTGGACACTCTCCCCTGATTCACAAAAGGGTTGTCTGGATTCACTTCACTACTGTTCCTGACAATCACTCCACTCCATATCCTGACAATACAGTGGACTTTATTATCCTGCTCACCCTATAAAAGGACTTTTACTTATCTCTGCCCTGTAATGTTGTCTTCCGTCTTTCCCTCAAGTAAACAGATATATTATGGGATAAACTCATATTTACCACCATTCTCACTCTCCACCACTGGATTGCATAGGTTCACTAGCTTTCTCCTGCTGTTTAGCAGATAAAGGCCTCGCTAGTTCTATGATTTGGGCTTACATTGTTTTAACAGGTCTACTGCTGGGCATCCATGTGGCCCAAATGTTGGAATATTTTTCTCAGTGGTCTCATGATTGCCCCTCATGTTTAATTGTAGAGTTATTGTTTACTGGGATTTACGATCACAAAAGTTGGGGACAGTGTATATGCGTGTTGGTTAGGGTTTTAATTTCTGCTCTGCTTTTTCTGTGGTTATTTAGGTATTGTCACAGATCAGCTGCGGAGCTAATCTGTGTCTCACTGTTTGCATTTGTTTTACCTTTTTACTGCTGTGGGTCTGCTGGCACCTGTGGTTCCATAATCTTGTGTTCTCCTCTTGCTCCACTGTTAGCAGCTATGGGTGTCGCCCGCTTCACCTGAGGGTTAATATACCTTCCTCCCTGCTACTTCCTGTCCTGCCTCCTAACCCTTTCGCTATTTAAACCCTGTGCAGACTTGCTTCTGGTTGCTTAAGCAACACTTATTCCTGAGCCCCTTCCATGCAATTATTCCTAACCTGACTTCCCGAGGACTGATATCTTGTGTACCGACTCAAATAGTTCTCCTGATTACGTTTGTCTGCTGCCTGCCCTGACCTTGGCTTGTTCCGTGTGGGGGTCCCTGGCAGAACACTGGCTGGCCCTTAGATTCCACACCCTGAGGCGCCTCCTCACCTGTGGGCTCACATCGCTAGTACCGTGACAGGTATTCCCTGAATGTAAGCTGCCTAAGTAAGCTTTCCACCACTTCGGACTTCCCGTCCGGTGTATGACCAGTTGCACCCCTGTGCTGCCAGGCAGACAACCTGTGTACGCACGGAGCACAGCACAGCCGTTCGCGGCTCCTCTCGCTACCCAACACCGCCGCGGCTCGGCCTGGCCAGCCGAGTACGTGGGATGCCAAAATTCCCCACACCGCCCCATAACCTGTTACTATCCACTCCTGGAGCCATCCATCCTTGGATTTAGGTTCCCCCCCCAGGCACCCAACATTCAGATGCCATGATACCTTCGGACACAACAGCTGTCTTCAAACTGTAAGTCTAATTGTCCTTTTTTCACACATTACTAGACATCAGCAATTCCAGGGTAGTAGCGCTCCTACAGCTTGTTTGTTTTTATGTATTGATTTGCAGGGTTCCTCTGCCTGATAGTAGGAGCTTGCTCACCGAACATCTCATTTCGCTATTTTCCTTCAACATAGGGGCCACTAACCTGTTGTGCGCTTTTAAGTATCTGACTACACATGTAAGATTCAGAATGTTACCAAGCTGCGCCCTCTTGTGGCCATATTTGTCCAATTGCTCTGTCCTAGTTTTAATAAAGTGCAATATTTAAAATGTATTGCCTGGAATACCAGAGTATACATGACAAGGTTACATCCTTGCCAACACACTAAATGCCATCCCATTCTAAAAAAAACAAAAAAGGTTAATATTATTGTAGTGCTGGGAATTCATATTGAGGGCCACATGCAAAGAGCACTGAAGCAACCTTGGGTGGGCTGGGCTCACCATGCGACACATACCTCTAATTGAAGAGGAATTTTTCGGTCGAATCTGAATTGCTAGAGTGAATATTGGACCGATAGTGAAAATACATTTGTATATATATATATATATATGTGTATCTGTCTGTATCCAATACCTTATCCTTGTCTACTAAAAACTTTAAAAAAAATATGGGCCCAGTGGTTATTTCAGTCAGGCACTTGTAACTCATTGACTGATATGCTATAGATCAGGGATAGGCAACCCCGGCAATCCAGCTGGGCTGAAAACTACAAATCCCATCATTACTCTATATAACAACCTTTTTCTCTTTTATTAACGGAGAATTAAGACATATAGCATATTAAATGTACTTTTTATCCCGCTAATAGTATTCTTTGCTTCCAAAGCAACTGAACATAAGAGATATCCATATTTCAGAAATCAGTGAAGATTCACCAACAGTCCTGTGCCTAGTTTGAATCTTCACAGGGGGCAGTAACAAGGGTTGTAATCAGCCCTCTCCTTTTTTCCAAGCTTGCATGCCTCGGTATGGCTGCGCTTTCCCAACACACACATGCTTTTGCCCAATATTGCACGCTGCAACATGAGTCTGTTTCCATGGCACAGAAAATGGAAAGCCACTCTGCACTCCTTACAGTGTTGCCGGCCCAAATTGTAATGATGGTGCTCGCAGTGATAATCATGGATGGCACCGTGCACATCAACAGTAGAAAGCAGGAATCACCAGGACTCAATAGATTTCAAATACTAAACGTCCATTTAAATCGGACATAACCTCACAAACAGAAGAGCCAACGTTTCGGGGGCGCACAGGGTCCCTTCATCAGGGTGATAATGTGGCCAACATTATCATGTCACATTATCACCTGGATGAAGGGACCCTGTGCGTCCCCGAAACGTTGGTTCTTCTGTTTGGGACGTTCTGTCCGATTGAATGGACGTTTACTATTTGAAAACTATTTATTGAGTGCTAGTGATTCCTGCTTTCTACTGTTTCCATGGCACCACATGACGCCACACTTAGCAGAAGACCGAGACAGCGACACAGTAAGGCGAGACGTGCTGCAGCCTGAGTACGCTCCCCCCACTGAATTAGTGATTGCTAGGAAGCTGGAGACAGCAGTGTGGAGGAGAGGCAAGGATAAAGCTGTGAGGAAGGAGCCGCTGCACATGTGCAGGTATTCATGAACACGCAGCGGCTCTTACAAGGGGCTGTCAGTCAATGGGAGGGGAGGATCCCCACAATATTGTTGGCATCACTTCACAGCACGGGGCTTAGCCCCATCCACACTGTTATAGTGAATCCTGAGCTTATGGTGGGTTTTTCATTACAGGAATACATTGTAAAATGGACTCCTGTTTCGTTAGGAATTTAAAAATGTCATAAACAGTGTACTCCATAGTTCTCTTTTAATACACAGATTGTTTGATGGTGGAAAAACAATAGAAATTATTAGAAGGTTTTTTTTATAGATTAGAGTTCATTAAAGAGACACTGGCACCTTGCTTATGCAGGATTACAAGTTACAGAGGGGAATTTATGAAAACTGGAGCAGACAATCTGGAGCAGCTGTACATGGCAACCAATCGGCATCTCTCTTCAATTTGTTCAGTTAGGATTTGAAAATGAAAGAGAGAGGCTGATTGGTTGCCCTGCACAGCTGCTCCAGTTTTCATAAATTCCCTTCTATGTGTCTTTGCAAAGAACCCCCTACCCCCCTTATACTCACTTTAACAGTGCTCCCCTGACCAACTGCTTCGTCCCATGCAGCCAGTGATTCTACCCAGCATATTCAGGTATAGAGGAGCACGTGACCTCCTACCCTGTGCCAGTGCTCAGGCCTAGCAGCCAATGGCTAGGCATAAGCAATGTCACAAGACCAAGGGAATGATGTCAGCACTGCGTATGGGCACCTACACAGCTGATTTTAATGCCAGCTGCAACAGAGGAAGGAGTGTAAAGAAACTGCAGGTAAGGGAAGTATAAAAGGAGTTGGGGGGGAACGGGACTGTTACGGTGACCTGCATGGGCAAGATGACAGCATTTAACTGGTCATACTTCTAATGAATATCAACTTATCCGCTTACTGGTAACAAAAAGTTGATAACGTTTCCCAATTTATAACCAAATGTGTATTTGTCAAAATGAAACACACAGCAACTGGTGGTGTTCATTTTTTATCTACATGGTGTGTCATAATCTATATTTTACAAATGTCTGACATATGAGCCAACAAACCTATTTTAGAATGTGGTTAAACTAGTTTGTCCTAAGCCTTTTTTGGTAGTTTTGTTCAACCTTAAATTTGCTGTGGTTCTAATGACTGCAATGTACATACACAGGAATAAGCTTCCTGAAATGTTTAATAAACACTTTAAGACTTTCTAAATCGCTCAAGTTTTTACAGAGTCTTCTTGAAGTTTTTTTTTAAGTCAAAGTTTGCTTCTAAATCAGTTTCTTGTACGGGATAATCCAGCAGGAGCTTTTAAAGATTAATTATTCTAAAAAAGTTGGGCAAAGCAGGCAAAGTAAGTAGTACTAACAAGAAAGAGCTGCAGGAACATGTTGCAACAGGTCAGTAACATGATTGGGTATAAAAAGGGCATCTGAAAGAATCAGAGTGTCTCAGAAGTAAAGATGGGCAGAGGTTCACCAATCTGTGAAAATCTGCGTCTAAATATTGTCAAACAATTTCAGAAATAATGTTCCTCAACGTAAAATTGCAAAGACTTTAAATACATCATCATCTTCAGTACATAACATAATCAAAGGATTCCAAGAATCTGGCGAAATCTCTGTGTGCAAGGGACAAGGACAAAGCACAATGTTGGATGGCCGTGATCTTCAGGCTCTCAGACAGCAATGCATTCTGTGATGCACATCACTGCATGGGCTCAGGAATACGTAAAACAATCACTGTCTGTGAACACAGTTCAACATGCCCTCCAAAAATTGAGGTTAAAGCTCTGCCATACAAAAAAGAAGCCATGTCTGAACATGATCCAGAAACTCCACCATCTTCTCTGGGCCAAAGTAAATTTAAAATGGTCTGTCACAAAGTGGAAAACTGTTCTGTGGTCAGATGAATCAAAAATTTACATTCTTTTTGGCAACAATGGGAGCTGCGTCCTCCAGACTAAAGAGGAGAGGGGCCTTCCGGGTTGTTATCAGCGCTCAGTTAAAAAGTCTGCATCTCTGGTGGTATGGAGGCGCATTCATGTGTATGGAATGGGCAGTCTGCACATCTGAAGAGACACCATCAATGCTGAAAGATATATCCAGGTTTTAGAGCAGCATATGATCCCATCCAGACATTGTCTTTTTGAAGGAAGGCCTTGCATATTTAAACAGGACATTGCTAAACCGCATACTGCATCTATGACAATAGCATGGTTTTGCAGTAGAAGAGCCCAGGTGCTTAACTGGCCTGCCTGCAGTGCAGACCTTTCACCAATTGAAAATATTTGGCGCAGCGAAACGAAAAATACAACAAAGAAGACCCAGGACTGTTGAGCAGTTACAATCCTATATCAGGCAAGAATGGGTCATCATTTGTCTCCCAAAACTCTAGCAACTGCTCTCCTCAGTTACCAGACCTATACAGAGTGTTGTTAAAAGATGAGGGGCTGAGGGGCTGCCACACCATGGTAAACATGGCCTTGTCCCATTTTTTGGGAGATGTGTTGCTGCCTTCAATTTCAAAATTACCTTTTCTTTTTCTTAAAAATGGTACATGTTCTGAGTTTAAACATTGGATTTGTTTTCTATTATATATTGTGAATAAAATTTGGGTTCATGAGATTTACAAATCATTGCATTGTTTTTATGCAGATTTTACACAGCGGCCCAACTTTGTTGGAATTATAGTTGTTTATATATTAAGTCATTCTTTTTAATACATGTGCAAAAGATATAAGAGCTTTCTTTAGGCAGCTAAGCTCTACTCGAGTAACACCAAGAAATTGATCTTCTTTGTGGGGAGGTGCAGAACAGCTCCATTCAATAAAGGTCAGATTTTCTTTTAAAATACATAGATGGTTGATTGCAGAGACAAAAGCCAAGTATCTGCACATACATTTATGCTTCGGTATTTTATTAATTATGAGAGTTCTTCTTTTGCTAAAATACAAAGTCTAAACAATGTGCCTCCTGCAAAGAAGAGATGAGTATTAATATATTTCTAGCTGCTTGCACCACGAATTGTAGGTTTTATTGCAAAAAAAACAAAAACAAAATCATTGTTTGAGGAGTCTTTGGAATTATCCACAGCTTTATGACAACAGCATGTACCAAGGACCAGGAGGTGGCCTTACAGATCTTGAAGATAGGACCCTGTTGTTGAACAGCCCAAATAGTAATAACATATCTAGTGGAGTGTGGTAGACAGAAACCACCTTGGAGAGAAAGAGGCTTTTGACCTCAGTACAAATGTATTCTTATGGATGATGAGAAAGGGCATCTTGCACAACATGGCCACTAATTCAGAAATATGCCTTGCAGAAGTGATAGCTGAGGAAGGCTACCTTGTGAGTAAGCACAGGCAGAGAAATATCTCTGATCAGTTCAAAGGGCAGATTCTGAAGGGCTGAGAGAATGCGAGAGAGGTGCCATAGAGTCACCAGAGCCCAAACACGGGGAAAACCATGCGTCTTCCCCTGCACAAAGACTTTTACCAATAAGTGAGAGACAAGCACAAGAGGATGGCCAAGGTGCATATCTGACACTTGATGGCACTCAAGGATAAACAATGGTCCAGGCTAGATAAAGGCTAAAGTCCTTAAGATGTCCTGCTGCACTCCTTACCAAAGAACCCCCTGAAGGTGGGTGTTGTAGCCCTGAAGGTGGCAATGAGGCATCAAACATAAAACAGAATGTCACCAGCACACCAAACAATGTGGTCAAGTGTTAATCCTTTATCAATTCATATTTTCAGTGAGTCAACATTTCGGGACCGCGGAGGATCCCCTTCATCAGGCACAGTATGACAATGAAGGGGACCCTCCGCAGCCCTGAAACGTTGCTTCAATGTGACAATATGCATCAATAAAGGATGAACACTTAAAAAGAGAACTACGGGGTCAGTGCTTTTCCCGATAGTACTCCTTAGGGTCACGGAAGGACACAAACTAGCGTGCTCCCGTGACCCAAAGCATTACTGTCGAGATCCACCCAGCTGCGTGATTGAGAGCTGGCTCTGCCTATCTAGAGGCAGAGCCAGCTGTACCCACATCCCCGTCCGTTCAGCCAGTCAGCGCTGAGAACTATGAGGTTGAGTGAAAATCACTCACCTCATAGTTCTCCTTTAACCACATCGTTGGGTGTGCTGGTGACGTTCTGTTTTACGTTTGGAGTACAATTTCACGTTTAGTTCATTCATTTGTAGATTGTAGTCCCATCATGGGAGTGAGCTTGGAGTGGTGGTTACTTTAAAACACACACACAGGGGCCATGGGGAACAAAAGTAGCCACCCTCCAGAAGGAAGGACAGTGTCAGCACCAATTCAGAGATGATTTGAGGATCTATAGCTGAATGATACACAAATAAAGTACAGTATTGTTAATACTTAAGGTACTTGAATGCATTTTAGGATTTAACTCCTGAGTTTAGTGTCACTTTAATGGAGTCGAATCCACAATTGCTTTAGATCGCAGTGATGAAAAAATTAGAAGGAGCACTATAGAACATTTTTCCCAAAAGAATGAAATTCTACCATTAACAGGGCTATTCACAAAAGGGTGAAGAGTTTGGGGGAAGGCCGGAGAGGTGAACAATCTAGGCCAAAGTATTTGATTTGGAAACAGTCTCCAACTCAGCTCAGTGTCCAGTTCAGCTATGTTGTCTTAGATTGTTCACTTCTCCTGCCTTCTCCAAACTCTTCACCCTTTTGTGAATAACCCTGTAAATGTTGTTTTCCTTCAGGAAACTCCATTGCTTCCAAAATAGAATGCTAAAACCACATGAAATTTAGAATGACATTCGCCCCGGTTTCTGATGGCATTATCGAATATTCTGACGAGATTTTTCGGATGAATTTCTCATATGAAAATCTACCAGTCTATGGCCAGCTTTAGGCTATAAACTTATTTAGGGGGAAAGGAATTATGCCTTTGCTTCTTAT
Organism: Nanorana parkeri; assembly: GCF_000935625.1. NCBI lineage: Eukaryota > Metazoa > Chordata > Amphibia > Anura > Dicroglossidae > Nanorana > Nanorana parkeri. The sequence goes on from NW_017307036.1 coordinate 178,984, forward strand.
GTAAATGATAAACAGGCACATAAGTCAATTAGCACATTAACCATTCTCGCAAGGAAGAATCTACTAGCAATTTCACCCCACAAATTAGAGTGAAGGTAGGAGTACCAGTTACAATTTATCTATAATGGTTGAATCACTTCAGTAAAGCTAAAAAATGTTCAGAAAAATCCAGTATTAAATGTCTGCATGCAGACATTTTGGCTCAATTAAATTTTCTTTTAAAATTATTTAAACAGGGTCCTTCACAAAGAGTGTAAAAGATCATTTACGTGTATTAAATGTGCATCAGGTGAGAATATAGTCATATTATACAGTAAGATGAGGAGTGGAGGAGGACACTGTCAGTTCTGCTAACTTACATATGAAATATATAGACACCGGCACTCCAATAGCAAGTCAGATATGTCTGTTTATTGATGTATGAGCAGCATAATGCGATGCTCAATGCAACGTTTCGGGGTCTCGCAAGATCCCCTTCATCAGGCAGAACAAGTGATCAAAAAGGGGATCCTGCGAGACCCGGAAACATCGCATTGAGTGTATCGCGTTATGCTGTTCATAAGGCAATAAACACACGTATCTGACTTGCTATTGGAGTGCCGGTGTCTATATATTTAATTTGATATTGACCACGATTTCCAACCATCGACAGCCGCAGCACCCACCCTCATCTTTAGAACAGCGGTTTCAAGTGCGATGGGTTCATGGACTTTACCTTGCTATCTTACATGACACATCAAAGTATACTTACAAAGTCCACTGGAACCAGTAGTAGCGATCATTGTATATCTGTACTCTGCCAGGCGCAGAGACCATGACAGGTTGTAATTTTCAATCCAATTACGTCATATAGACTTCGCTATATCATTTGCTTCATTTCCAGCTTGCAAAGTTGAATTTAAAGCTACAAAGACAAAATACCAATTATTCAGACTTAGTTTTGAAGGGGATGTACTATATAGTGCTTTATTAATATATTATGTAGTATGTTCAGGATAAATTAATACAATTTTTGAAAATGATTATTTGTAGAGCTGCAGCTAACGATTATTTTCAAAATCGATTAGTTAGCCGATTATGAAGTTCGATTAATTGGTTAATCAGATAAACAATAAAATACATTTTAAAAAATGGCTCAAGTGATGGACTAGTGTGGTGTGCAATATAGTGAAAAGGAAAGTGTAAAATTATACAGCAATCAATGCAGAATGGCACCGACTATAGAGGACTACAAATCCCAGCAATAGTACATTATACAGCGCAATGCAGAATATCAACAGCTATAGAGGAATACAACAAATCCCAGCAATAGTACATTATAGCTGGCGGTATAGTCCTCCCGCTATAGTCCTCTATAGCTGGTGGTACTCTGCATTGCGCTGTATAATGTATTATTGCTGGGATTTGTAGTCCTCTATAGCTGGTGGTATTCTGCATTGCGCTGTATAATGTATTATTCCTTGATTTGTAGTCCTCTATACAGTGCAGTGCAGAATACCACCAGCTATAGAGGAATACAACAAATCCCAGCAATACATTATACATACAGTGTATAATGTATTGCTGGGATTTGTATTCCCATGTATAATATACAGCACAATGTACCATCAGCTATAGAGGAATACAAATCCCAGCAATACATTATAGAGCACCATGTGTGGGAAAGTGCAGGCTTACCTGAGCAGTCTTCCAGCAACTTGCTTCTGAGATCGGACCTGTCTATCGGCGGCTGTCATCCCCCCACACCTGCTCCTCCCCCCACACCTGCTCCTCCTTACTACATCTCCCCGCGTCCCTGTGCCGATCGTGGATGTGGGCGGGCGGTGAGTGTGAGGCGGGGAGGAGGTGCGGCGTGAAGAGCGTGGATGCGGGCGGGTCTGGCAGCGGCGAGCGTGAGGTGGGGAGGAGGTGCGGCGCACAGCGTGTGGAGCTGTGAACAGGGCCAACTGATCGGAAGCCGATTAATCGATTATTGAAAAAGTTGACAACTTTTTCAATAATCGATTATAATCGATTATGTCGATTAGTTGTTGCAGCCCTAATTATTTGTTTTAAATTACAAATTCTGCATCTGACCCTTTGGCAGTCAGGGGTGGAGTGTGCGAGTCTGCTACATAGCATTTCATATCATGTATTTTCTGTATTAGCGGATGGCCCCGAAGAATTCTATGGGTATTAACCACACAGGCAAAAGTTCTGTGCTGTGAGTTGCGGCCATCTGATTAAAGAAAATATGCATCTAGGTCATTAAGCTCAGGAAGCTGGTTATTGTTTGAAAGTAAATTTGTCCTCATCTTTATCCCTGTTACAAGAGAACTGACATGCACCCTTTGCGATAATGAATACGGATATGACAGTTTTCCATTATGGGGACATCAATTGTTTAAAGAGACCATTGATGCCACTTCTGTGTTCAGAAGATGCAGATTAGGAACAGAGCCACCCTGTCTGCAGCTCAGGCACACTTAACCAATAAACCAGGAAGGGCTCAGAGGTAAGTCCTTTTGGGTTCATTTAGTGAGAATGGTGAGCTGCCACTGACATAAACCACAGCGTGTTTAGGTCATGGTGAAGAAATGTTGTTGTAGAGGAGCCTGGGTGACTTTCAAACTACCCAAGTCACATCTACAATATGCACAGGGCCTGGCTAAAATTTTAAATAAGCTCATGGCTGACTTGTTTTAACCCTCTGATTGCCATTATGTATACTATATATAATTGACAGTCAAAAGCTTGAGGAGCAAAGAAACGTGTACTTCCACTGACAACAGTAAATAAATGTTGTTTTTTTTTGAGCTATGCCATTCCAACAGGTGGGAGGTGTGCCAGAAAAAAAAAAAAAAAACTTTTGCTGTCCAAATATCCTTTTTCCCAGCTGGTGCACAATTTAAGGCCTCATTCACACACAACGCAAGAGCAAAATTGTATATTGCGTATATACGCGTATGTACAGGCGTATGTATAAGCATATACACGCATTTGCGTATATGTGTGCACTATATGCAATCCCAGAATGCATCATTTGTAATAGAGATTTTAATGAACTGTACGCTCGTAAAATAGCAGAAAAATAGCAGAAATACGCATCTCGGTTCCATTCTGTTTTTACGCTACGCAAATATACGGCTCCATACGCAGCCATGTGTATGGAGCCATTTATTTGCATATTCTGCATATGGTACAATACGCGCGTATATGCGTGGCAGTGTGAATGAGGCCTAAGTGTTCTCTGGGGTGAGTGTGTATATTAGAGAGAGTGCATGCAGGCTGTGCTGGACCAAGATTGTGTCACAGCTAGCCAGGACACTGAATGTTGTGCAATTTGCTGGACTGTGCTGACACAGAACCCCTGCAAGGGATTTTTTTTGTTTGATTCAGTGCTGATAAATAAACATGGACAGGATGAAAATATACTTTTGGAGCCTGGACTCTCTCTCTCTGCTACACCGTGAAGCTGACCACTTAAAAAACTGGTCACTTAGGTCCTTTTGACATGGGCAACTGTCAGTTCCGATCAGCAGGGGATCCTTGCATGAATCCCCTGCTGATCGGAGCAGTTAGGAACGGTATCACCATTGTGATATCTGCATCGATCCAGTTTTTTAATGCCCATCTTGCGATAGAGGAAAAGAGGAAAACATGAACTTCCTGGACCCATGTTAGGTCTATGGGGAGTCAGATGTAAACAGACATGTGCCAGTTAACATCAGATTTGCCCTGACCCGCCACAACCAAGTCCACCAAAA
>NW_017307036.1:183065-267187 GCF_000935625.1 Nanorana parkeri
TTGCTCATAGACTAACTTTCAGCATCCAATCAAATCTCCCTGAAAAACTGACATGCAGACCTTATCAGAATGCCTGTCTGAAAGGAGCCTTAGCAACTTCACTAGCCTGTGTAGAACTGCCACTGACACAGCCCCCTCCTCACCCAATCAGTAGTAGCCGGGACATTCTATACATCAGTAAGGGGCAGGGAATGCCCCTGCTACAACAGATTAGGCTAGGAGGGGGTGTCAATCACACTTTTGCATGGGCTTGCATGAACTTGGTTCACACCAAGCCCTGCTCATTGCTAATGATCACTTCACTTAATTTGTGTTCCTGTTCTATCATTTTCTGGATAATTACATCTGTCCCCAAGTATTCAGGGGAAAAAAAATATTATCAGGTCAAGCCCAGCTACTAATAGCAGAACATTTAATCACTCTTGGGAGTCCAGGAAAAAAAGGCACACACCACTGTAAACAGATGTGCATGCAAAAGGACAGCTGATCTGTGTGCCACCACAGAATCTCACGGCCTGTCCACCCCAAGCTGCGACAATGCATGCAATGCCACGATGCACAGCAGCATGCTTTTGGTAAACCTCCACAACAACATATGCCCACGCACTAACGTGCATTGCAATGCGCTGATAATAATTGTGCATGCACGGTTTGTTGAAGTGCCCTGCATAGCTTACTCAAATGAATGGGCTGTCTTAATGCAACGCATGTTAACTCACACACAACATGGGTAGCCATTTATGAATGCAGTTGAGGCTTTTCACAGTATTTGAATGCATACAACTTCTTCTCAGAACATTACTGTTGCAGCAAAACGTTTGCTAGTTGCTTACTACTTCTGATTCTGTGAACCACATTGTGATAAATCTGTCACTTTTTTATGACAGATACACAAAATGCAGCATATTTGCAAACACAACTGCAACTTTATTGATAACGGTTCCCCCCAGGGTAAACAATATATTCAAAGTACAGTCTACACAGTGAGAGAAATATAACTTCAATTCCTGCCCACAATAAAAAAATAACTGTACCTTTTCCTGTGGCTTGCTACTCCATTACACTGCAAAATACAAGTTGTAGAATCTCCACACAACCTCTTCACCTTCTCAGGCTTCACACTTGTTCAGCTCCACTTTCCTGTTTCTCCATAAGAGCCAAGCCTCGCTCTAAGAGCCAGTCCACGGTCATGTGATCACTTATCATGCCTTTCACTGGTCCTGCTCCACTTCCTTGTTCCTCTATGGGAGCCAAGCCTCACTCTGAGAGCCATTTAAAGGTCATATGATCATTTTTCAGGCTTCTCACTGGTCCTGCTCCACTCCACTTCCCTGTTCCTATAAAGGAGCCAAGCCTCACTCTGAGAGCCATTCAAAGGTCATATGATGATTTCTCAAGATTTTTACTGGTCCTGCTCCTATGAAGGAGCCAAGCCTCACTCTGAGAGCCAGTTGAAGGTCATATGATCATTTCTTATGCTTCTCACTGGTCCTGCTCCTCTACGGACCCTAGTCTCACTCTGAGAGGCAGTCCAGGGTCACGTGATCACTGATCATACACATTGTTGTAGATTTAAAAACCTCACTATATTAGGCTTCATTCACACTTGTGTTTTTATGCCATTCGCTATTTCATTCAGTCCCATAATGCCCTGCACCATCACACAAGTGATTTTGAGCTACCGGTGCATGTAGGACCAAGCAGAATCACCATGTCCACTATGTCCCCCGGTAGTTTGCACAAAACCGGGCGGATTCATTCCCTTGCAGAGTCCTCTGGAGTGACTACTGTCCAAAGAGTGTGACCTGGCTTACTTTTATATCTGTGTATATTCTCTGTGTACAATACCAGCTCCCCGAAATGATTGTGATGGCACTATAAATCAGTGACTATAGAAAAAATAGCTACCAAAGTTCTGCGTGTGTCAGCTCTTTTCTTCTTCAGGTGTGGACATTGAAGAAGTAGTAGCACATTAGGTCAGTCCTAGGGTCTCTTCTTCTGCGTAGATGTAACTTTGTCAGCAGATGAAAAATTAAAACAAAAAAAGTACTACTCGTAAAGAAAACGCTTAAGCTGGCCATACACCTATAGATTATCTGCAGATTTTCTAATGTCAGCAGGAAAAAGTGCAACAGATTCCTCCATCTACGTTAAACTGTGTGGATGGAGGAATCTCCCGCTGGGCCAAGCTTCAGTATCTTGTTAGTCGGCCCCGCTAGTTCTCAAAATACCCGAACAATGCATCCAATCAGATTGTTCAGGTATTTTGACAGAAGAAGTTAAACTTCTGGGCCAAGCTTCAGTATCTTGGTAGTCGGCCCCGCTGGCTTTCAAAATATCTGAACAATCTGATGCATTGTTTGGTTATTTTGAGAGCCAGCAGGGCCGACTAGCAACATAATGAAGCTTGGCCCAGTGGGAGATTTCTCCATCCACACAGTTTAGCGTAGATGGAGGAATCTGTTGCACTTTTTCCATCTGACCATAAAAAATCTGCAGATAATCTATAGGTGTATGGCCAGCTTTAGGGAGGGATCACATCCAGTGTCCAGTACCGTGTGCATTACCACAGTGGCACACACAATTGTAAATCATTCCCTATTGCACTAAGCATTGCAAAGAGCTGCAAGGCATAGGAATGCACTGCTAAGCATTCGGTTAGGAAGAAAGGGTCAGGTGCAGTTTTGGCCATGCAGGGGTGCATTGGCAGCCTATACACTTGCTACCCTAACACAATGCACCTTAAGGTTGCGTTCACACCTAAGTGTTTTGTTGCTCAAATCTAAGCGTGACAAAATGCTCAAGACAAGGAATCCCATTTATATTAATGGTTTACACCTGTGTGTTTTGTCGCACAAAGTTTCTCATTGAAGTCTATGGGACCAAAAAGCTCTGTAATCTGCCAAAAAGTAGCTCATGTACTTTTTCCATTGACAGGCATTTTTCTGCTTGTGACGCTACTCAGGTGTGAACAGGGGGTATAGAAACAAATGTGATTCCTTGTTTTGAACATTTTGTCGCGTTTAAAACAAGCAAATGGGGCGCCTTGTCTAAAGAGCTTTGTCAACGCTTACTTTTGAGCGAGAAAATGCCTAGGTGTGAACGGGGACTAAATGCGTGACTGGGCATTAATACACCACAAAGGTGTGATCTCGGCCTTAAAGAAGATGTTTCAAGGTCTGCTCGTTACCTGGGGATCCCCATCTCTATTCTAAATCACATTAAACTGTAAAACAAAACACCTATGGGAAAAATAAGTCAGAAAATATGCTTACCTTACACCTGTCTTCCACCCACAGCATCTAGGGAGAGGGTGAGTGATGAACTTTTTAAAGTAAAAAGATAAATTACCCTCCCAGTGAACCTGACAGCAAGAGCAAATGGTATGAATTGCCAGAAAATGTTTTTTTTTCTATTCTCTTATTTGTATAAAGTTCCAGTAAAAAATAAAGAGTATAACCTATGACCTCTAGATGGCAGTGTGTAAAACCTAAAAACTCTTGCTATTTTCAAAAAACTAAAAAGAAGCTCTCCCTCCTAAGAAAACAAAGGATATTAACATATCCTGTGCCCTGCGTCTTCAAACTTTTCTCTCTTTAAAGAGATTAGCTTGCTTAAAGCCACACTCCGGGGAAAAAACATATAATTTATACAGCACACTGGGTGTGTTAATTATCATTATTAAGCTGAGTGTTATGTGCAGAGGGCTACTGCAAAGTATACAAATCTTACCTTGCAGCATGTCATCTCCTGCACATAACACCGAACATCTGGGCACTGAGGAAAGGGAGGGATATGACTCTAGCAGTACATTGTTCTGGTCTAATCGCACGGCCCTCCTCAGTATTGTCCATTCACAAAATGTCTTGTATTTTTTCAAAGAATACAAGACATTCTGTGATTGGAGGGGGCCGGGGCGTGACATCAGTTGTCCAATCACATGCAGATGAAATAAGCAACAGGAGTTTGCTTTTCACATAAATGAAGTGAATATTTACGCAAATTTATTGTGGCTGATCTTCTAAAGGATTTGAGAATGTTCATACGATAAATAGTGTGCAGATTCACTTCAATTATCCAATTACATGCAGATGGAATAAATAACAACAGGGACTTTCTTTTTACATGACTGGATAATTGAAGTGAATCTTCACACATTTTGTTGTGTGAACAATTTCAAATCTATTAGTATATCAGCTTGTGTGCAAACAAATGCACTTCATTCCAGATAATTAGGACCCGTTGTGGAAAAATGCTCAACATTAAGGTCATGTGATCATCACGTGACCAAACACACTGCCACCCACAGGTGCTATAAATCAACACCTGTCGAGCAGAAACATTGTTATCATGTTACAAAATATAACATTGCCTAAGGGCCCATTCACACTAAAGCGGTGGGCTATTTGCATGTTACCAGGCATTAAGTGCACGCTATTATAGAACACACCTAATGTGCAGTACTATGCGCTAGGTACTTTGCATTGCCATTTATTTGAATGGCACCCCAACACCACTCCTGTGCATTGCATTGCAGTGGGAGAAAAGTAGTGAATGTTCTACTTTTTATCACCGTAATGCACTCTAATGCTGCACCACGTGGTGTGCAGTAACACATGGCCGCCAGGCTGTACCGCATGTTTGGTGCGTTGTTCTATAACGTGCGATAACTGCATAGTAATGTGTGATTGGCACAACGCTCTGGTGTGAATGGGCTTAGATATATGAGAATTATTTTATGTCTGTAGCAACTCCCCATACTCTTCAAGACAACTTAGGCCCCATGCACATGAATATACTGTGCATGAGTGCAGGTGCTTTTGGAGATAATTTCTAAATGCATCCAAAGCCATGTAATGCTTTTCTACGACTGAATGCAGACCTAGATATTAAGCAACGTCTTGATGCATTCAGTTTACTTGAGTTTACACATGCAAACATTTTCTGTGACTTGGGACCATTTACAGTACATTCACACATGGCGTTCTGGGATCCCTGCGGCAAGAACCTACAGATTTCTGCGGCAGTGTCCTTGTTCAGATGCAGCTGCTATACACACTAAAGTAAATGACATGGTGACAGTGGCTGCATATCTCAGCAGCAGTCTGCATGCAATCTTACATGGTACAATTACATGCCGCTTAGGATAGATGATTGTTGCTGGAAGCGGACTGCCTCTGAGATATGCAGCCACTGTCACTGTCATTTGCTCCAATGGGAACAGCAACCACATGGAACAGGTTCACCTGGGATTTTTGCCGCAGGAATCCATAGGTTTTCATTGGCAGGAATCTGCAGCATCAGTCCCTGTGTGATATGGTCCTTAGCCTAGTTCTTTGCAGCTGAATGCATGAAAAGCATCTTAAATGCAGCTAAACAAATGAAAAATGTGAACTGGGAAGCATAAGGCCACATTGCACAGGCCATTCAAAAAATGCAATCCAAAGCATTCTTTGTTTAGGGATTGGGTGCAGGTATTTTGTTTTCAATGGGGACACAGCAAATTGCATAAACATGTGCTGCGTTCAGGTCCATAAACTTTTACACGTGTAAATGAAGTCCAAACAAAAAATTACATTAAAAACAGAGCAGAAGGAATAGAATGAGAATTGTACGTGTCTAAACACAAGCATTTTACTGATCATTGCACCCAAACTTTTTGGGCAGAAAGAAACATGTGTACATGATCAGTAAATGTCTTATTGTTGTGTCCAAGTAGCAAAAAATGTATTTATACTTCCCAGATCATTTATCCTGCATTTAACTCCCTGGATCCTCCTCCTCCAGTGGCAACTCACCTATTGCGAGCATACATTTCTGCAATGTTCACAAGTAAAATGTATCATATGTATCATATACAAATAATATTATAATATTGTATTATATACAAATAATACATTGATGAAAAAATATCAGTGTATAAACCCACCATATGTGAATGGATGACTCTTTAAAAGAGGCAGGAAAGGTCACACAGCAATTTAATTACAATGGAAATGATGGCAAATGACACCATGAGTCTTTGTGAGAGTATTTCCATATAGCTATTATATATACTGTATATACTTTAATTATGTCAGCCTGCTTATACTCATACTAAAATTGAATCATAAGCTTGCCAAGTACCATACTGACTGGTCAGAATGGAGAGCTTAAAATGTAATTCCAGTTTTATTATAAACACAGAACGCTGGAATTTAACCTGCCCTGTATAATATATTAGAGGGATTACTGGCTAAAAGCAATAATCTGACGTAAAGAAAAGATGTTTTACCAAATGCATTGAACTGGTGCTCCTGTTGCTCTTCTTTACATACTGTGTATCTTAAAAGATTAACACGTACAAATACCTAACATTTTCATTGGATTATCAACCATATGGTCAGCTCTCTTTAAACTGTACAATCATACATAGTAATCCTTCTAGCTACAAAGAGCTATCATAAATTGTACTAATGAGAACACATAAACCAATAAAATTACATTTACAACATTTGAAATTACCTTTAAATTTATCATCTGTACTAAGATTTTTTTAAGCTCTTATTGCTTTCCTCCTTCTTAGAGGATGGTGGTCTGGATGTATATGGCTTTAACGTAGAATTGAAGGCAAACATTTTTTTTGTTTTGGATGGAGTAAAGGAGGGTTATAACCCATGTCAGCTTTTTTTTTTCTATGAGTGTTCTACTGGGGCGATTTCCCTTCACTTCCTAACCGATAGCCACAACCGGAAGTGAGACAAAATCCCTCAAAACTAGGGCAAATCCCTGGTGGTCACCAGAACTAGAGTCCCCGTTTAAAGATTTCCCATGTACAGTATTTCTGTTTCCAAAATTTGGGTTTTTATTTCACTTTCAGTAATAAAGGTCACCAAGACAAATAGATGTGCTTATATGTGCTTTGCATTTCTGCTTATTGTAAGTGGCACCCCGACACACATATACAGAACGAAAGCTTTTCACAACACACAGAAGTATGTATTTTTAATTACACAATACTTGTGCACTGTGCTGTTAAAAATAGAGCATGTGTGGTTCTTTTGTGCATTGGAACATGTTCAAAATAAATGTCTCAAGACGTGAAAACACGTGCATTAATGCATGCAGTAAATTACGTAAAAACTCCCCATCCACATATTTGCTTCAGGCAACTGACTCAGAAAGTGTAGAAACCATGGCATAGTATAGCGGCCAGCCAGGTAGTATGCTTTACATTTGCATTGTTCATTTTTATGATGCTTTTTCCAATGACATTCAGTTATAAACTCTGATTGCAATATTCTTTTATTTGGTCATTTTCCCTGTATTTGGTAATTGAGGTAGTATATGTGATTAATAAAAAGGCTCACAGTGGCACTGCACTAGTAAAGCCTATCTTCAAAAATAGTTTTTTTAGTTTTAGATAGAATGGGGTAAAGTTAAAGCTGATCTCTAGGTTCCCCTTCACACTGCAACGATACACTGCTTTTTTTGTTTAGGGCAGCCTTTCTCAGCCAGGATAACATAGCACCCTGGGGTGCCTTCTGGCTTCCTCAGGGGTGCCTCAAAATTTTCACACAATGTCATGCCTTTGCATGGCTCAGGTGAAAAGGCCACCGGCACCATGGAAACTGTCAGAATTCACCTTCTATTTCGCATGCACAGGGTCCCATTTTCCATACCACAGGTAAACCGGAACATGCACTGATTATGCCAGGAGACCCAGTATAAACAGCAGGGCTGAGCTGATAGCGGTTAAACCCAGTCCAGCTCGTCATTAATTTATGACTTAAAGTGACATTAAACCCTCAGATTTTTTTAACATAAACCAATACTGTAATGTGTGCCTTACTGTAATCCTTGGTTTATGTTAAAAAAAAATCTGAGGGTTTAATGTCACTTTAAGTCTACAGTGGTAGCCTATATTCAGAAATGACTGTTCTTTGGGCAAAAACAAAATATATAGTGTGAGATTTAGCTTCCAATGGTAGCGCATTAAGGACGCATCCACTCGCTGCAATCTTCATTCAAGGGCTTCCTTGCCCACTTTTATTAAATGAAAGTTCACAAAAACAGAACAATTACCCTCGCAGGGGTTCTTTAGCATCTCATGGCAGCACATGCCCATCCAGCCTCCTGGCTTTGCATTTGCAGCACCGCTGCTCCGGCCTCAGCCCACTGTCTGTTCCTCCAGACAGCCTCAGTCATGTGCTAACTTGCACACTGGGGGATTCTTCCCAATCCGCAGCACCCTGCTGCACTGGACTCCACTCTGACTCCTGGGTGGGGCCTTCCTGTCTCCCAGGTGGAGTCTTGAACCCTTCCCAACAACTTTAATTTAAAGGCTGTGCACACCTGTGCCATCAGCATGCGCTGGCCACTCAGATTCTGGACACAGGAATGGAGATAACGCAGTGGCATTGCCATGCACTGCCACAATAGCTATTAACCCCTTTATCAACCTCTCTGTTTGTTTTGGCTAATTTGTATTGCTTTTTTTGTTTTTGTCATAATGCGTTTAAAATAATTATTTATACCAGAAATATAATTTAAGTGCCTTTATAAAATTTGCACTTGTGATGTATTTTAAACTCCCTCAGACATGACGGTCCCTAGGTAAATTGCCGATTGACGCAATATCATTTTGGGGAAGGGGGGGCAGTTCTGTCAAGGAATGGTCAGTGGTGGGGGAGAGGTGTACGAGGCTGATTTATTCGAAGAGTGCAGGGGGACAGTGGGAGACACTGGACCGTGCTGTTAGTGGCTCTGTCTGGCATCCTGCCCAGCTCACCGACTGCTCTTAGCAACCTGGGATGCTGTGGCCGCCCCCACCACCCAGCCACTCCTTAATGAGATGTCACCTACAATGTGATACAAACGTTAAATGGAAACTTGTGGTTGAAATATCAGTGTGTACTTACCAAAATGTGGAGTTTATTTTCTCACAGCCATCAATCATTTTATGGATATGGTCACATAGGTTTATAACACCTGCCAACCAATCCATGTCTTGAGAGCACTGTCACCATAATTTCAATTAGGAGCAGGGGTTAAATAAAAGCTCACCTCCATCCACTGCCATTTAAAATGTAGCCCAAAAATTTAATCTGTGGCTGTGGGAAAGTAAGGGTGGAGAAACACACCAGCGAGTCGCACTAAACGCATGGCTGCTGGTGTGCTGTTAAACGCGGTGCAATGCACTGTTTACTTTATTTAGAACTTTATTGAAATGTCACAGATAACATTTTATTGAGTTCTACAGCCACAGTGTGGTGCAATGTGGTTGTAGTGTGTTGCATAACAGCTAAAAAAAGGACTGCATGCATTATTTTTTTCAGTCGTGTGAACTGAGACCACCGAAAACACGACTGTTGCCCTCTCAGTGCACTGAGACTGTGCTGGGAAAGACGGTCAGTGTAGCCCCAATAATCTGGTGTGAATCGGCCTTAAAGCGTATTTCCACTTTCGCAGCCAAATTGGGATAACACCTATTTTATATTTGTTACATGTTTTCATTTCCATTGCATAAGCTAAAAAATTATTAAAAACGCTTCTTCCAGTTTAAATTGCTTTTACTTGGGTTAAGGTTATAAGGGTTCAAATTTCTTCTTGCTTCCATTTCTTTGAAATTTTAGGAGGGGCTGTGAGGGGTCTGCTGTGGCTTGATCACTGTATGCTAATAAAGCTTATCAGATAAACACAATCCTCAAATTTCAGTCCTAAGTATTTTCATTAAAACAGATAACTGTGAAAGGGCTAAGAAAAACCTGGAATCAGCCATCTTGTCTGCTTTAACAAAACATCTAAAAGGTTAGAATTTTCAGTTTTTAAAGTAATTTTTGTAGTTTGCTGTGTGAATAGGAACACATAACGAACATATACTGTAGAGGGTTTTTTTCTAATTTGACTGCAAAAGTGGAAATACACTTTAAGCTGCCAATAAACATTAGTGTATATGGTAAATTAACTATTGCTATCGCACAGAAATGCCTTAGGACTTTTGTTGTATTTGTATGTGATGGGGATGATGCCTGCACTTGTGGATCTTAAAGTGATATTAAACCCTAATTAAACAAGTAAACATAGTGATGTAGACCCCAGCACTTGTTTGCATGTCACATTTTAACGCTGTGGCTGCTTAATCCTGCTGTGAAAATTCTTCCCTCTCAGGTTCCTGTCTTCGGGTGGCTCTGTCCCCTTACAGGTACCCATGAAGCCACCTATGTGTGCGTGCTCCTGCCTGGATGCATGGACGAGGCTGAACCTAGTGGCCCCAGCGGCAAGTCACTCCCTTGCTCCCCCTTCTAGCTGCTGATTGACAGTAGTTGAAGCATCTGCTGTTCCTGCTACACTGTACATGTGAATGGCACAGGGAGCACGCTCCACTACCCAGGAGTTTTGGGGGAAGCAATGCAGTGAAGCTGGAGCCGGCGACGGTGGGCATAGAAGGTAATTAAATGCTTGGGCACAGATATAAGAAAAAAAAATGTACCGAGTAATGTTGCACTGCCTGACATTATCCAGTACATTTAAAAATGGCAGACGATTCAATACAACTTTAAAGCACCTGCTGAGCAACTGCACTTAGGTATTCACAAAGCTAACATTTCCATCCATTTCATATAGTGCAAGCTTCATCGATCCTACTATAGCACATCAGATTCCATATGAACTTGTTTGGGTTCAATGCTGCATTCTGAAGCTTTTGTTTTTGCCTATGTATGTTATGTTGAACCAGAGTTGGTACTAGAATCTTTCTCAAAGAGAATCTGTCACAAGCTAACAGGTTCTCTTGACAAGACCCCCAGCCCCCTACCTTCTCTACCACCAACTGACACACACCTTTGTTGACTTTGTTCATCACTTAGACAATCTTACACATGGTTTATGGCCCTCTGCCCCCACCCTAGCCCCCAAATGACAGTGCTCAGCATGGCTATTGACTGCTTTTTGACAGTAGCGTGCATCCTCAGAGTATCGTGAGAAAGTTGCATTCTCCCATACCTGGAACTACCTGGTAACTCCAACAGATGAGTGGTGTGGTAGTGTGTCAAAGATGAATATCAGGGGGTGGCGGTGGCCTCTTAAGAGCACCGGCCATTGTGCCGAGAAAGGTAAAAGTGACAGATTATCTGGTGTGTAAAAAAAAAGGAGTGTATTGAAAGAAGAATGTACTAGTGTACAAGTCTCTGATGGCATTGTCAATTGTGCTGTTGAGAATTCTGGTATGAACCCTCACATGGCATAGGAGTCGGGGTTGTCAGCCCACGGGTGGGAGACAGCAAGGTGGCTGTGACGGATTGGATCCTTGACCTTTACTACAACCCTCTATCTCACAACCAGCAGATGCAAGGTTTGTGGATGTTGGAGCACAAGAATACTCCCAAACAGATATAGGCAGCCCCATCCTCCTGCTTGGACGTGCAGTCCCTCCTTCCTAATGCGGCCCTGAGGTCTCCCTGGGACATATACAGAGAAAAAACAAACAAAAAATATAAAACTGAAGGGATTTTTCAGCCGGAGGATTTATATCTCCGCCCACAATCCATACAGAGAGTTCGACCTTCATAAAACCACGCCAGCTGGGTGGGTAGGTCACAATCCCCTGAAGAAGCCAAGTCGCGAAACGCATAGGGATTGGACATAAATATGCCCAATGGATATATGATCTCGGTTTAAACATTGTTTTTTAAATTTGGTCGCAACTGTTTGTTGCCCCTTTTTTACCTTTATATGTACATTTGCAACACATATGTTATCTAAAATATGTAAAAATAATTTGTTTTTTCTATCAAACTTCAAGCCATGGTGTCATATCGCTCATAAACCCCGGTATTTCTTGTTTTTGTTGTAGCCAATTGTGTTGTAGGGGGAGAGATCACACCTGGGGGGCCATTGGGCTAGCTACTCACGCTTGTCTTTGCATAATATGAACCCTCACATGAATATCTACCAGTGTATGGCCAGCTTTAGATGAATTGTATTCACTTTCTTTATCGTTTAGGGTGGAACAATAAGGGCAATCATTCAATTAAAACTAAACACAATACTAATTGGTTATTGGTTGTTTACTTTGGCAGCAAGAAGTACAAAGATTAGCTTCTGAATACTAAGATTAGAATTTGACTTTCCTCACACGTTTCCTGGTTCACTTAAGAATAGTAATACTAATCTTCCTGACACTGCCTGGCAAGGTGATTTAACTGTCTTTGGTTTGAAAACTGTGAATATAACATGAAACAAAGATTACATTAGAGTGTCGGACAGCCACATGTTGATACCAGCTATGGAAAAAAAAATCCTAAAAAATAAATCTGAACATCCATTTACAATATGCAGAAAGCATGATTTTACTGTTGGGCCCCATGCACACATGACTTTGATGTGTGTTTGGGGATTCTTGTTGCAGGAAACCCAGGTGTCCTCGTTCAGATATGGCTGCTGTGTCGATTCAAGTTAATGACAGGGTGACAGCGGCCGCATCTGTCCATGGCTGTCTATATAAAATCGTACATGATATGATTACTTGCGGATTGGGAGAGATGCTTGTATAAAAACATTTACCATTACATGCAGACAGGCAAGGACAGATGGGGTTGCTGTCACCCGTAATAGGGACAGTGGCTGCATCTTAACAGGCACACCTGGGGCATAACTCCGAGATTTGTGAAAACATTCAGACCAGATTCACATCTGTACATTCATGGTAATGTACATTAGATGACGAATTTCGTCATGCCATACAGCAATGCAAGTTAATGCTTGATATATGTGTATTGCGGTGCACTTATTCTAATTGGCACCCCAATGCATACATACACACATATGCATGTAAATGCAAATGCCACAGTGCAATGCAAATATATGAATGCTCTGTGTGTTGAGTTGTGCTGCATTGCCCAAACACCCCAAAGCATCCTTTCTAGTGAGATCCTCAAGGTCTGTGATCTTCCTTGTTGTCACCCGTTTTTTTTTTTTTAGGTTTGGGTTCTTTGACAATAAATTAGAAAAAGACAACACCCCATAATAAGCCTCAGTTGTTTATTGAGGGTTCAACAAAACAATTGACAAAAAACGTGGCAAAAACGTGTTCCTCCATCGACGTTTTGAGTCTCACAGGATCCCTTTTGTGAAGGTGACAAATGCCTTGTGAAGCCCCCAAAATGTTGGTGGAGAAGCATGTTTTAAAGTGACATTAAAAGGATAAAAAACATTTGCCTCCCCCCCATGTTAAAGGAGAACTATGGGGTTAAGTATTTTCCCCATAGTGCTCCTTAGGGTAACGGGAGGACACAAACTAGCGTGCTCCCGTCACCCTAGTACACCGCAAGCTGCTGCTCGCGGTATATACTGAGACGCCGCAGCTGAAGCGGATCCCGACAATTGTGCCTGGATCCGCCCAGCTGCGTGACTGACAGCTGGCTCTGCCTATCTAAAGGCAGAGCCAGCTGTCAGTCACGCAGCTGGGCGGATCCAGGCACAATTGTCGGGATCCGCTTCAGCTGCGGCGTCTCAGTATATACCGCGAGCAGCAGCTTGCGGTGTACTAGGGTGACGGGAGGACGCTTGTTTGTGTCCTCCCGTTACCCTAAGGAGAACTATGGGGAAAATACTTAACCCCATAGTTCTCCTTTAATGTTAGCACTTACCTTAAATGATGTCTCTTAATCCGATCTTCCTCTTCTTTCCCCATGTTTTCATCTGTCCCTCCAGCGGTGCGGCAGCTCTCCGATCCAGCGCTGACTCCTCTCTGCTTACAGGCATTTCCGATCCAGCGGTGTCTGCAGGCGGGTGCACGCGTCCATAGACTTACCTTGCGTCTCTGCTCGTCTCCCGGCCGAGAATCCGAACTGCGCATGCGCCCACCCCAAGATCCTTTGTTGCCGCACGAACAGTTCTGGACGCAGCGATAATGAGGTCAGTCTAAACCGCTGTTTAAGCGTTTAAAAAACCCCCAAAAAAACTGTTTGCCTATATCTACTGCTTGTCAGCAGTAGATATAGGCAAAAAACGGGAGGCTTTAGAACCCTTTTAAGCACTTTTCATTTGCCACCTGTTTTGTTAACAACTGAGGCTCATTATGGGGTGCTGGCTTTTTCTATTTCATGAACTATAATACAGTATTACTGGTAACCATACACTCCTTATCAGTGACATTCAGGGTAAGGTGCTGGAATGATTTGGATATGGTTTCTTTGGCTGACCTGGGCTAATGTAACTTCTGCGCATGGGAGTTAGTTTATCTCAGCACCCAAGACATACTGAGATTGTACTCCAATCTGCACATATGTGACTCAGTGTATATTCTGAAGAAACTTACTAGCACACAGGGAAGAGACATACAGAGACTCTTCTGGAATAAAAGCCTAAATGCCATCAGATCCTTTCAGATGCAGTGTTTGGGGATTGGGCCGCAGCACCAGCAGCTGCCTGAATACAAAATCGGGCACTAGAGATTCTTCTATGCACTCTGTTTAGTGTGGATAGAAGAATCTGTTGATTTTCTCTTGTTTAGTCTGTAGACTGAATAAAGGAAATCTAGCCATGTAAGGCTAGCTTAAGGGGCAGCCCCTGACATCCCTGAACACCCATTCTTCGGAGTTAAAACAGATAGGTAAAAGAACATTTCCTGGGCACTATTGTTTTCCCCGACAGAAACCAATGGACGCTTCCCCCTTCTTCCTCTAGCCTAAATATAAATGCCCAAGTGTATTCCTGTTTAGGGCAGGACTGCTCAATAGACTGTGAGGTTTCTATGATTTTTTTGTTAAATAGCAATTCCGTAACAATGCAATAAATCTTTATCCAGAATAAAACTTATTTTTAGACATATTTAAACACTTTTCCTATTTTAATCTAGCAGCAAAAAGGCTTAAAGTCTTAAAAGTTTTCCCTTGAAGCGAGGCTGCAAAGATTAAGTGCTTGCCAATACCTAGGGGACAGAAAAAAAAAGCTGTTTTACTTCCCTGATCCCCAATATGTTGCATTGGTGTGCACTGAAAAAAAGGACATGTTGCATTTTTGTGCAGCACATGGCGATACACTACGACATATCACAGCAGGCTGCCAAACATAGAGTTAAATAGAGTGCAAGGTTAAGGTTTAAGTTAAAAAAGGAATAAAGCAAGTGCTGTGATGCATTTTAACATCACAGTACATCTGCACAATGTACATGCGTGCAGTGCACACCTTAACCTGCACCTAGTGAATGATTCCATAATCTTATTGCAGAAGTACACCATATTGAGTAACTATGAAACATAGGATGTCACCTATAACTTAAAGATTACAGTGTAATTAAGTAGGATATTGGAGGTTGATTCAAGACCATAAAGTTTAGAATGATGTACCTGACAGACCAGGCTAAGGCTTACTAAAAAGATACATTAAAGGTTTGAAGCTTCGCATACACCTATCTATATAATTTTTGTTAGTGAGGTCATTTGCACACATCATTTGAGTTCTGGAACTTGCTGTGTCAATACAGAACATAAGAAAATTGAAACTGTTTGTATACTGTGTTAGCCCGTATATTGTACATTTTTGGAAAATGTTCACGGGGCAAAACTTTTTACTTTAAAATCCATGTAATCTTATAATTTTCCCAATATTTCCCTTTCTTAAAGCCCAATTCCAGTTTTTTTTTGTAGAGCTCCAGCAATTCAAAACCTAATTTATAGAGGCGTGCTTGTTGCAATAATTTCGTCTCTGGTGCTGCACCCTACAGACTCACTGCTCTGCAATCCAGGTTGAACGGTGCCCAGTGTCATTCCAATTCACTTTCTGTGGATGCATGACTGGAATTAGGACTTAAAGTGAATCTGAATTGGCCTATAACATTTCTAGGCTGACAATATTGCAGAAGTGCAGGGAGCTTGTAATTCCTACAAGTACCCATAGTTTTTAAATTGATCTCTGTTTGTCCATGGAGCCCTCTTGGATCCTAGGCGCAGACTCTAATTGGGACTTCAACTACCGTGTTTCCCCGAAAGTAAGACCTACCCCGAAAATAAGACCTAGCACTATCTTCAGGGATTTCTGTAATATAAGACCTACCCCGAAAATAAGACCTAGTTCGGTGGTAGGTCTTATATTACAGAAATCCGCTAGGTCTTACTTTCGGGGTAGCTGCACATAAACTGTGTAAAGACCGGCCGCAGCTCCCGCTCCGCCCACACGCCAGCCTGCCGCAGCTCCAGCCCCGCCCACACGCCAGCCGCAGCTCCCGCCCACACGCCCGCCGGCCGCAGCTCACGCCCGCACGCACGATGGAAGCGACATCCGCCGGACCGGCAACAGCACGCCGCCTTCGGGACCTCGTCCAGTCCTCCCCCAGCCAGGTAAGACATCCCCCGAAAATAAGACCTAGTGTCTTATTTCGTGCAAAAAAATTAAAAATAAGACAGTGTCTTATTTTCGGGGAAACACGGTAGTGCACTGCCCCATTTGAATAGACTAAAACTTCAATACAAATTAGTAAACTAAACCTGAGATTATTGTCAATCATGGGAGTGAGCTTGGAGTGGTGACTACTTTACAACACACACAGGGACCATGGGGAACAAAAGTAGCCAACTTCCAGAAGGAAGGACAGTGTCAGCACCAATTCAGAGATGATTTGAGGATCTTCAGCCGAGTGATACACAAAACCCAAAAAACAAACCTGTAATACAATGCAATTTACCAGTCCTTGTCTGGTAGCTGCCTTAGTTTTTCCATTTTTGTAGGCTTTTTTTTAATGTATTTTCATCTAGCGATCCTGACAGCAACACACCTTCTGTCCTAGGTTGAGGGGCAGTGGTGTGACACTAGGATCAGACTACAGAACACCTCCTTCTTGCCTCCATAATAAAGGAGAGGTTTTCCGTAGTCTACACAGTGAGCTGGGAACAAATCAAACTGATAAAGAGTCAGCAAAGGCAGAGAGCACAGGAAGTTATCAGCTTCTGACAGGATCAACTGGTATAGCAAAATACTTTCAATGGAATGTATAACAGACTAAAAGGAAGCAGAAGAAGGAAGAGAAGTTCATTGTTAGAGTTTACATATACTTTAGGAAGAACTTATCAAAATGTGCAGATCTGTGGGTCAAATCAAGGTGAGGTTAGGGTGGTAATTACTTTCACATTGTGTTGCTGATTCACATATCTGGAGCTTTAAGTGCTACTTATGAAACAGGTCTCTGTGATCAAAAGTGTTGAAGAAGAACAATCCCTTTCATGTTTCTAGTGTAGAGTGCTAGCATAAAGGGCAACAATAACTTTTTATACCAACACTTTTGAATGAGAGACCAGTGTCTTTATGGGAAATATCATCTGTAAGCTGCATTTTCCCCCTTGAGATGATGAGGCAGACCGGAGTTCCAGGAGGAAAAGGGAGATGGATTAATATGCCCCTAGTAAAAGCGGCCACTGTGAGAAGACTGGGGAGGAAAATAAAAATAAGGTATGCAAAAAAATAAAAAGCCGGCAATTATCTAGAAGTATGTGTTTGTAGATTGTCATTACTAAACATTTAGAAAGGTGTCTGTGTTGTAATTTTTAAGGATAAGAGATAAGGATGACATTCCTCTTTAACCACTTAAAGACCAGGTGTTTAGACCCCCTTCCTGGCCAGGCCATTTTTCAGTGTTCAGCGCTGCGGTACTTTGACTGACCTTTATTCCGTCATGCAACGCTGTACTGAAATGAATTTTATACCATTTGTTGGGGACAGACAGAGCTTTCTTTTGGTGGTATTTAAACACCACTGGGGTTTTAAATTTTTTACTATAATTAGGAAAAATTACAGAAGATTTTGAAAAAAAAAAAGTTTTTTTAAACATGTTAGGAAACATTTATTATTACCCAGTTTTTTTGTAAAATATAAAAGACGGGGTCACGTTGGGTAAGTAGACACCAAACATGTCAAGCTTTAAAATTGTGCGCACCTGCGAAATCGCAGAAAACTACCATACCCAAAATTGGCCATAGGCGACGCTTTAAAAGCTTTTACTGCTCATCAGTTTAGTGTTATCAGTGATTGATGGCCCTAGACTTATTGCTCTCACTCTGACGTTCGCGGCGATATGTAACATGTGCGGCGTAATGGGCGCAATCGTCTTTTTTGCACGTATGCGCCCCCGACGCATGTTTGCATGCGTGTATGTATGGGTGGGGACTTTAAAAATGTTTTTTTATTCTTTTTTATGTGTAACTTTATTTTTTTTTTGGGGGGGACTTACATTTTTTTTCTCCACTAAACTTTATTGCTATCACATACGGGGGTTAATTAAACTCCCCTATGTGATAGCAAAATATGTGACAGGTCCTCTTTATGGAGACATCAAGGGTCTCCAAGACCCCAATTGTCACCTAGGACCCCCCAAAAGAAGCTGATGAAGCTGACTAGTCCTTTACCCTCTGCCTTGCCTTTTCTTTGGTGCACAACGTCCTGGATTCAGTTTCTCTTTCACTCCAAAAAAATATTATCTGAACCACCAACGTTTAGGGGATCCTCACTATAAGCAAAAGGCCCACTATAGCAAAAATGATTGTTCTCTGGTAACTGTATGTGTTTAATTTCTGTATTGACGGCACTCACTATAAATTACTTTTGAATGAACATGCATTTATTTTGATTTGTCTCCACATTAACATGCAGACCACGCTCCCCAGTAAAAGTGACAATTAGAGGGACTGGGACAAAGATTTTATTCATATGGTTTAAAAGAGAAGTATGGGGTAAGTGGTTTTCCCCGTAGTTCTCTTTAGGGTCACGGGAGGACATATACTAACCTCCTCCCATGACCCAAAGCTCAGTATATCGAGACGGCCGCAATGCGAGGCAGTGCGTTCTGGCTAGAATTGGGCCGGAACGCACTATATCTGGTGTGAACCCCAAGGGCCAAGTCACATTTTGCCATGAGTGTTGTAGCTTACATTTTTCAACGAGTCAATGAGTGTCCATACACCATAAAAAACCTGAGCCTCTGTGTTCTAAAGTATCACAACATAGCTTGTGTACTCACAAGAATGCACTGTCAAGTCAATGTGTTTCAGGGACTTTCAGTGCCCCCTTCATCAGGCCATTTATGCTGATTGAAGGAAAACAGTACAAACATACTTTTAATAATTAAACAATAGCATAGCTTTAACAAAATTCCATGAAGACTATTCATTGCATAAAGTTTGGTTGTTGCAGCCCGGGCTTATACTTTAGGTGCCCATACACTGCTCAATTCTCGTACGAGAATCGTGGGAAATCAGCAGTGTGAACGAAGACGTGCGACCGTTTCTACTGTACAGTAGAACAGTAGAAAGGCATCATGGCACACTCACAAACCAGCATGTAAAACAACTTGTCTCACCACTAAGGACAATGACAGAGGTTTGGATACACGTTTCTACTGTACAGTCGCACGTCTTTTGTCTAACTAGCATGTTAGAAAACCAGCCGAGAATCGTACGATTTTCGGCTGGTTTCAACGGTGCTCGGGAGACAAATGCCGAACGGGCCGGTCTCGCTTGTTTAGACTACCCCTGCTGTTCCTTAGTGTGAAATGCTGTTGGACACTTCCTCTGAGCTCATGGCTAGGAAAGCTATTCAAACCTGCTCAATGCATTTGACAATTGCTTGAGCAAAGTCGGCCCTGGGTATCTTTTCCAAAGCTCCTGTACCCATCCCGTACTCATGCACCTGTACTCCTATTCCAGTTCTGATACCTGTTTACAACCTCTGTCTGTTTCTCATCAATCCTTGTCATCCACAAGCCCTGACCTTCTACCTGTTTGACCACAACCTTGCCTGCTGATTTGGTACCATGCTTAATTTCTTCCTGCTATTGCCACTCTGGTGCAATTACTTCAATTCAGGTGCAATGCCCAAATGCTTTAGATGGGTTGAAAATGAATGGCACTGCACCACAGGGTTTGCTTTACCCACTGAGCGAAATGTAAACACATAATTAATATAGATACCTTTCCCGCGGCGGGTGTATTGGAAAGCCATTTTAGCTCCCCAGTCACTATAATCATTCGACTGTCAGATTAGTTGAATGTTTGATCCTCCTGCGGCAGGGGGAACACCAGTGGCCATAGTGGGAAGCAAATATTTGATTACAGCAGCCGTGGAGCGGAAATTTAGCGGCTTTTCAACGCATGTGCCCTTGGAAAGGAAAGTATATCAATTCTTCTTTTATAGGTGGTGTTATGTGTAAAAGTGACCCTGTGGTGACTAGGGATGCAATAACTAATTGATAATAATCGATTATAATAGTTGGCAACTATTCTCATTATCAGTTAATTGGTTGGAGGGAGGAAAGGAGGAGAGAGATTTTACACAACCATTTGATTAGTTGAAAAAATATTCGGGCAACTAATCGATTATGAAAATAATCGTTAGCTGCAGCTCTATTGGCTACAGAGTTGTTACCACTATCATACACCCGATTACTCAGGCCACACAGGAATTGTCAGTACAATTGCATGAGCTGCATTCTATTAGGGGACGTCATAACAGCTCCAAGCTTTGACCTCACTCGTCTACAGATGTCTGCCTGAGCAGAGTCAATGTAATACAGCGCTGGGGCTGACCTCCATCCCCTAAATAGCAAACTATTCACATGACACGAACAATCACTGATAATACATGTCGATAACTACAACTATGCACTTCAGTTATAAGTTCCACGCTGGACTCATTTTAGACAGATATCAAATTAAAGCAGCGTGTAATATCAGCCGCAACCTCAACAAACATGGCAGCCGCGGCTTCACACAGCTCACCGTTACGTCATCACAACAAGCGAGACGTCAGCGAGGAGCTCCAGCATGCGCTCGTCGGCAGCGCGCGCTCCCGAACCACGCCCCTTGGGAAGAGAAATTTTGACACAGAGCGATGCGCGCCCCCGTGCGGTGCAAGCCTAGCGGGAGCGTGCGTCATCCGAACGTTCCCCGGGAATCCCGTGTGGGCCGGCGGCGCGCGCCTTCCTCTATTCTTTGCAGAGGCGAGCAGCCCTCATCCCCGTCCCCGGCATGAGCGGCACAGCGAAGCAGGTGCTATCGGATGAACATTTGGGATAAGTGGGATCGTACGAGGGAGGGAGTCCTCCCAGCTGATCTATGTCCGCCCCTTGTGCACATTGCTGGCCCCGTTAAATGGTTGTTGCGCCGATACGCCGCACTTGTGATCAGTCGCAATGTCTTCACATCACTCAGCCCACCCGGAGACTCGCAAGTTCACACGGGCGCTCAGCAAGCCAGGCACCGCGGCGGAGCTCCGGCAGAGTGTCTCCGAGGTGGTCCGAAGCTCCGTTCTCCTGGTAAGGACAGCCGGGAGGTATCAGGTGGGGGGGCTTGCCGGGTCACTGTCACGTGTGATGGGGGGAGGTGAACACATGGCCGGCTGCCCCGTCTTCATTGCACAGTCACTGCAGCCTGTACCTGTTACTAGGAGAACATTTACCTACTCAGCCTGTACCTGTCACTAGGAGAACACTTACCTATTCATCCTGTCCCTGTCACTAGGACAACATTTACCTATTCATCCTGTCCCTGTCACTAGGACAACATTTACCTATTCATCCTGTCCCTGTCACTAGGACAACATTTACCTATTCATCCTGTCCCTGTCACTAGGACAACATTTACCTATTCATCCTGTCCCTGTCACTAGGACAACATTTACCTATTCATCCTGTCCCTGTCACTAGGACAACATTTACCTATTCATCCTGTCCCTGTCACTAGGACAACATTTACCTATTCATCCTGTCCCTGTCACTAGGACAACATTTACCTATTCATCCTGTCCCTGTCACTAGGACAACATTTACCTATTCATCCTGTCCCTGTCACTAGGACAACATTTACCTATTCATCCTGTCCCTGTCACTAGGACAACATTTACCTATTCATCCTGTCCCTGTCACTAGGACAACATTTACCTATTCATCCTGTCCCTGTCACTAGGACAACATTTACCTATTCATCCTGTCCCTGTCACTAGGACAACATTTACCTATTCATCCTGTCCCTGTCACTAGGACAACATTTACCTATTCATCCTGTCCCTGTCACTAGGACAACATTTACCTATTCATCCTGTCCCTGTCACTAGGACAACATTTACCTATTCATCCTGTCCCTGTCACTAGGACAACATTTACCTATTCATCCTGTCCCTGTCACTAGGACAACATTTACCTATTCATCCTGTCCCTGTCACTAGGACAACATTTACCTATTCATCCTGTCCCTGTCACTAGGACAACATTTACCTATTCATCCTGTCCCTGTCACTAGGACAACATTTACCTATTCATCCTGTCCCTGTCACTAGGACAACATTTACCTATTCATCCTGTCCCTGTCACTAGGACAACATTTACCTATTCATCCTGTCCCTGTCACTAGGACAACATTTACCTATTCATCCTGTCCCTGTCACTAGGACAACATTTACCTATTCATCCTGTCCCTGTCACTAGGACAACATTTACCTATTCATCCTGTCCCTGTCACTAGGACAACATTTACCTATTCATCCTGTCCCTGTCACTAGGACAACATTTACCTATTCATCCTGTCCCTGTCACTAGGACAACATTTACCTATTCATCCTGTCCCTGTCACTAGGACAACATTTACCTATTCATCCTGTCCCTGTCACTAGGACAACATTTACCTATTCATCCTGTCCCTGTCACTAGGACAACATTTACCTATTCATCCTGTCCCTGTCACTAGGACAACATTTACCTATTCATCCTGTCCCTGTCACTAGGACAACATTTACCTATTCATCCTGTCCCTGTCACTAGGACAACATTTACCTATTCATCCTGTCCCTGTCACTAGGACAACATTTACCTATTCATCCTGTCCCTGTCACTAGGACAACATTTACCTATTCATCCTGTCCCTGTCACTAGGACAACATTTACCTATTCATCCTGTCCCTGTCACTAGGACAACATTTACCTATTCATCCTGTCCCTGTCACTAGGACAACATTTACCTATTCATCCTGTCCCTGTCACTAGGACAACATTTACCTATTCATCCTGTCCCTGTCACTAGGACAACATTTACCTATTCATCCTGTCCCTGTCACTAGGACAACATTTACCTATTCATCCTGTCCCTGTCACTAGGACAACATTTACCTATTCATCCTGTCCCTGTCACTAGGACAACACTTACCTATTCATCCTTTACCTGTCACTAGGAGAACACTTACCTACTCACCCTGTACCCGTCACTAGGACAACACTTACCTACTCACCCTGTACCCGTCACTAGGAGAACACTTACCTACTCATCCTGTACCTGTCACTAGGAGAACACTTACCTACTCATCCTGTACCTGTCACTAGGAGAACACTTACCTACTCAGAGAGTGACATGATCATTGGAAGTGTGTACACAGAATAACATTAATACAGTGATGGCTTTTATTGTTAGTGGGGGGGATTATTTTAAAAATCAATGTAAAGCCAAAACTTTTTTTTCATTTTGGATGGAGTAGTGAAGGGTTAAAACCTGTCAGGTTGTTTTTTGTCCACTTCTTGTCCTATAGATACAACAGGAAGTGAATGGATATCTTTCCATTGCGAGAGAAATTCCCTCTAAGGTCAGATTTTACACACATGGGCTGCATGTATACACGGGGGTACATTCACAAACAGAAACATAGGCTGCATGTATACACAGGGGGTACATTCACAAACATAGGCTGCATGTATACACGGGGGTACATTCACAAACATAGGCTGCATGTATACACAGGGGGTACATTCACAAACATAGGCTGCATGTATACACGGGGTACGATCAACAAACATAGGCTGCATGTTTACCCGGGGAAGGGGACATTTACACACGGGCTGCATGCAGACATGGGGGGACATTTACACACAGGCTACATGTATACATGGGGGGGCATTTATACACATAGGCTGCATGTATACACAGGGGGGACATTCACAAACATAGGCTGCATGTATACACAGGAATTTACACACATAGGCTGCATGCATACATGGGGGGACATTTACATATGGGCAGTGAGACAGATTTAATACCATGTTAAGGCTTGTCTCATAAATTCCTCCCTTGGCTGCTCTAAAGTAGCCCTGCACTCCAATAAAACCTGACCCCGACCACTTCTAAATTAAAGTGGAAGTTAAATGTGATATTAAATAGAAAGCTGCCAGGTCCGTTTTTATGACAGAAGAGATATAAACAGACTCTATTCCCTGCCTGTCAGTGTTTGTATACACTGAGCTGTACAACAATGGAGACAGGTGCTACATACCAATAGAGCCTCTGACAAACCCTGGACTCGGACAGTGTGCGTCTGGGGATGGTGTTGGGATGGCATTTTTGCCCACAGCTAATCATCCAGTTTGTGTGCAGCCATAGCACAGAGTACAACTGCGTTCAGAGATAGCGTTTATCCTCCTCTGAATGCATCAAACTTGTCTGCCCCCATTAGCTCATCTGTATGACAAATGTCCCTATCGGAAGATTTCCCCTCTACTCCTGTGTTGGCGATAACTCAATCTGTTGTTTTACCCCCTGATTTTCATTCCCGATGATTGGAACCAATAGAGAGAGAGTGAATCTTCCTAATGGGTACGCAGACAGTGATAGAAACCTGACAGGGGTTGTAACCTGATGAGAAGGTAAGACACCGTCCATAGCAATCACATTCAAAGGCCAGGTACTGTCAGGAGTGCAGCTTCTATCTGGACTTTATCATCTCTCTATCCAAATTGATGAAAAAAGTTTTGCCCTTTAAAAAAAAGTTGGCCATACACTGTTAGATTTTCATACAAACATTCATATGAAACTTTCGATAATGCCACCAGAGACTTGATGAATGTCGTATTTGAAGGTCATATGTTCTGGAAATGATTTTTTTCAAAATAAATTCAACTGGGGTATGGGCAGCTTTATATTGTAAGATTGTTTAGGTCTTCTTTATCTTAATGGAGAATTATGAGGCAAGTGATTTTCATTCAGCCTCATAATCTGAGTCGGCCTCTGACAATGAAACTGTCACAGGTCGGCTCAGTAGATCTATCCCTACAGAGAGCAGTGACTGTCACTCACGGCTCCCTGCAGGGATTCCCTCCCCTGTCCGATCCTCCAGCATTGACTGGCGAAACGGACGGGGAGGGGGCGGGTACAGTTGGCTCTGCCTCTCACGCAGCTGGGTGGATCCAGACAGAATTGTCGGGGGTCCGTTCCGGCTGCGGCGTCTCAGTATACGCTCGCGGTATACTGAGCTTTGGTTGACGGGAGGATGCTAGTTTGTGTCTATGGGGAAAAGCCCTAACCCCATAGTTCTCCTTTAAGGCATGCATAAGTTTGTAAATGTAATTCACTACATTCTGTCTGTACCGGCTCTTGAAGAATTATAACATGCTGCTTGTTGCTATGGAGGTTCTGTGGGTACATGAAATGTTTTATGGCAATGAGTTACGAGAACATTCTGAAGCCGCTTGGAATGGACAAGATTAGAACATTTTTGATAGGTCACAGTGGATTTCTTCACAACTTAGCTTTGCTCTAAAGCAGGGGTAGGCAACCTCATCCCTCTAGCTGGGGTGAAACTACAAATACCTAAATGCCTTTGTCTTTGGGAGTCATGCCTGTGGCTGGCAGAGTCTTGCAATGCCTCATGGGACTTGTTGTTCAACAACTGGAGGGCAGAAGTTGACCACACCTGCTCTAAAGGCATGGTACCTGTGAGTTAAATGGATGCTATCGCACAGCATAATTCTCCAAATGCTAGGTATGTTGTGATTTATTCTGAATGGCACCCCAATGCATCTCCAGGCGGGTCTATATTGTGCTGCAATGCACAGTATCACAATAGCATGCGTTGTGTGGTGCTGTGCAGTTCAAATTCATGCATTTCAACGCACAGCACTGCAGAGCACGGACACCCATCGGGAGCTGCACTAGGGTGCCATTCAGAATGATTATGGCTATATCTCCTTTGCACACCATACCAATCTTCCCCTTTCAGTTGGGTGCTGGAACAACTGGTGGATGGCGCCACAGCATAAAAATAAAGGATGTTGTTTGCACATGGATTCTCTTCAGAATCACATCTTTATTGATGGGTTTGTGCTGTGCAATGCTATTGTGTGAACCTGCTCTAAAAGTATATTTTAACCTAGAACTGTTTTCCATTTTGTATAGTGTAAGGAATGACAAACTCCAAGTTTTTTTTTTTTTTTGCCATCTGTTTCCAGCAATAAAAACCTGACCATGTTCTAATCCTGGGGTGGGCAACACCGGCCATCCAGCTGCTTTAGCACTACAAGCCCCATGAGGCATTGCAAGACTGATAGTTCCAGGCATGACTCCCGAAGGCATGTTGGGATTTGTAGTTAAAGGAGAACTATGAGGTGAGTGAAAATCACTCATCCTCATAGTTCGAGTCGTCGTGTGACAATGAAACTGTCACAGGTCGGCTCAGTAGATCGGGAAGTGAGGGAACACTTACCGTTGCTCGCTCACTTCTCGATCCTGTCCCTGCAGAGAGCAGTGACTGTCAGTCACGGCTCCCGGCAAGTATTCCCCCCCTCCCCTGTCTGATGCTCCAGCGCTGACTGGAGGAACGGGGAGGGGGCGGGTACAGCTGGCCCTGCCTCTGGATAGGCAGAGCCAGCTGTCACTCACGCAGCTGGGTGGATCTCGACAGTAATGTCGGACTCGGGATCCGTCCAGGCTGCGGCAGTCTCAGTATACCGTGAGCTGTAGCTCGCGGTATACTGAGCTTTGGGTGACGGGAGGACGCTAGTTTGTCCTCCCGTGACCCTTAGGAGAACTATGGGGAAATACACTTACCCCATAGTTCTCGTTTAAAGCACAGCTGGAGGGCCAGAGTTACCCACCCCTGTTCTATCCCCTCACCACTCTATACAAAAACAAACTTTTGGCTTTAGCTATGCTTTCATTCACACAGACACAAAGGTCTGTGTACTAGAGCTGCAGCTAACGATTATTTTCAAAATCGATTAGTTAGCCGATTAAATAGAAACCGACCCAATCTGTGCGCCTGGGAGCCACAAGTGTTGTGTATGGCCCGCCTGCACATATTGACAGGCTGAGCTTTACACTAAATCTGCTCCAAGTGTATACATGTGTAAGGGTGTACGTCTCTGGATGGACATCCCTGGATGCGGACTGTCTGTGTCCAGGATTGTACATTCAAACCTGTATAGATGTGCACACTTGCAGCAGCGCCTATCGGCATAAAGCCGCTGCCTGTCATTGATTTGTACAGGAAGGCCTTACGCAACACCTGTGGCTCCCAGTGCAGAGATCCAGATGGTTTTTACAATGCATATGAGAATGAGCCCCTCAATATCACAAACATTGCTGGCCAACTTTTTCCATATTTTTGTTTTTATTATTATACAGTTCATTTATGTACTCATAGTTATTCAGTTATTTAGTCATAAATGCTTTATAATGTGTTTGGTTGGATCTTTGGTTGTTCTGGTATTTTGATGAGGGTGTAAGAAATGACACATGATATCATATAGTACATGTCACTCTTTTTTCCAAATATAAATTTTATTTATATACTTCTATAGTCATTCAGTGATGTAGTCATACATTCTTTATAATGTGTTTGGTTGGATCCTTGGTGGTTCTGGTATTTTGATGAGGGTGTAAGAAATGACGCATGATATCATAAAGTGCATGTCACTCTTTTTTCCAAGTATACATTTTATTTATGTACTCCTTTTAGTTGTACAGTTATGTATTCATACTTTCTTTATAATGTGTTTGGTTGGATCCTTGGTGGTTCTGGTACTTTTGATGAGGATGTAAGAAATGACACTTGTCATCATATAGTACATGTCGCTCTTTTTTTTCATATTGTATCCTCGAGGTGATATGCAGATTAAAAAAACATTCCCTAGCTTTACACAGATCTTCCATGTGATAACATACTGTGTGGAAATAGCAGATATGTCGGGGGGGATTTTGTAGAGAAGTACAAGCACACCTGAATACCTTACTATTCACTTGTTTTTAGATGTATTTTGACATTCGATGATTCTGTTGACAGGAACTGTAGTAGATATGTTTGTGACTACAAAGGAAGCACACTTGAATTGTAGCAGGAGGGATGTGTGTGTACTTGTTGTATGTGCTTTGTTGCTTGGGCAGCTTGTCATATGGTGAGACTAACAAGCCCTCATATCCTGTCACTGCTTGGTATTACGTAGTATGCCAGTAATTTAACGTGTACGTGTTGAACTAGTTCTGAAACAGTTTAATACCTGCATGATGTAAATAGATCTGTCCGCCATTATTTCCCACTTATTCCTTCTTCATTGTGTGCATCTGCAGTTTGTCTTTGCAAGGAATTCTGCACACTAGCTAGAATTTTGTTTAAAATGTTCTTTTTTTTTTTTTTTTAAGACCATGCGTTCAACTTCCTAATAGATAATGGCATTAAACCAATGATCGATTTCAACCACACTGCTAAAAAAAAAATCAAAGGAGCAGGATGGATAGTTTTTCTCAGACAAGCAGAATTCTAACATTGAATGTGGTTTTTGTCCAAGAAACTCCATTCATTCCAAAATTGAATGTTAAAATCCAGTGAAATGTTGACAACATTTATCAAGTTTGTGAGATTTTTTTTGTAGAGAAGTCCATATGAAAGTCTACCAGTGTGTACCCAGTTTAAGACGACAGAAGGGCTCTCTGAGCAGTGATAGTGATTAATGGATGAATGCTTGGGAGTCATTAGCACACTGGACAGTAGGACCTCCTGGTGGTACTTCTTGCTCACACCGTGAACAGTCATACAAAAATCTACCAGTGTATACCCAGCTTTAACCCTAAAATACCAGGATGCATTTAATTCCTCTTACTGCTCAAACAGAAGTACCAGTATCTCTAAACTATGGTTGCTGTGGATTTCTGCACTGTTGAGTGTGTTTGAGGCGGTAAGGCCTCATTCAGACCGAGTGATCTGGCATTCCTGCGGCAAGAACCTATGGATTCTTGAGGCACGAATCCCAGGTGTCTCTTTCATATGTTACAGCTGTAACCATTGAATGTAATGACAGGGTGACAATAGGTGCATCTCTCAGCGGCAGTCCACAGGCAAATGTCCATGGTACAGTTGCATGCGCTTTGTAATCGATGATTGTCCCTGGATGCCTTTGTCTGTGTTCAGCAACAGTAGAAGGAGCATCCTACCATAGTAGAATGCTGCAGAGGGGATATAGAACTTTAGATAAAATGACTTAGTTGGTTATAAAAAGTATTCTGTTGGTTGGGTTAACCATAGCAAACCAAGTCACCATTTCCTCTTAGGCTATGTGTAGAATTTGCTCAGCT
The DNA here is from genome assembly GCF_000935625.1 of Nanorana parkeri. NCBI lineage: Eukaryota > Metazoa > Chordata > Amphibia > Anura > Dicroglossidae > Nanorana > Nanorana parkeri. The sequence continues at coordinate 212,411 of NW_017307036.1, forward strand.
TGGGGGTGCCTTGATTTTAATGACCGCTGACCTTAAAAGTTATTTATAAATAGGGATATACATAAATTCAAAGTAGAAATGGGGATAGGAAGAGGAGATGAGGGCTTTTCCTTCAGCTGGCCTGTCAGGGTCTTTGTTTATTCTTGGAAATTTCCTATCGGGTAGATCTCAGTGAATCACTTCCTTGCTTGCAGAATTAGGAAGACTTGTCTAACCAGGCATGTACAAGCTCAATATTGTCTTTTGACCCAGGCTTTGAGATGAATTTCATGTGCAGATGATCACCCAGCATGAAAGTATGACCATAATGTTTTGCCTCCAGCTAGACTGCAGCAATACTGAACAGGTGTGGGCAGTAAACACCACCAGGAGGTTCTACTGTCCAGTGTGCTAATGACCCTCAGGCATTCCTTCATTGATCACTTGTTACTGCTCAGAGATCCTTTTTGTTGTCTTAAGCTGAACACACACTGGTAGATTTTCATGTGAACGTTCTTTTGTAAAATCTCCTCAGAACATTTGATAATACCATCAGAAACTTCAGAAGATCTGTGGTTAGTTATTCAAGATGCCTGCCGAGTTCCTTCAAAAGCTGTGTGCAAGAGTACCTAGAAGAATTGATGCTGTTTTGAAGGCAAAGGGCGGTCACACCAAATATTGATTTGGATTTCTCTTCTGTTCATTTACTTTCCGTTTTGTTAATTGCTAAAAATAAACTAATAACACTTTTATTTCTGAAATAATTCCTTTACCTTACAGTATTTTTTCACACCTGCCTAAAACTTTTACATGGTAACACAGTTTCTCTGAACCTCCGGTTAAAGTAGTTTTAAAGTCTTTCTTTTTTTTTTTTACATATATCTACTGCTAGTAAGCAGTAGATAAATGCCCCAACATTATAAAAAAAAAAAAAAAAAAAGTTGGCAAATACCAACTAACTTACATGTGTCAGTGGCAAAGGCTGTGAAGGAGGAAGTGTGGGGTGAGGGGGCAGAAATCGTAAACTAACAATTTTTCGAATGAAAGTCGAACAGTTGATGGCACTACACCAATTTTTCTTTTTTGATGTTGTGATTGAAATTTTTAGTTCGGTCAGGTTGGAAAAAACATTTCTGACAGAACGAAAATCGACGTATCAGTGGGATTTTTTGTTAGTCAAAAATCTTAGCAAGAACAAGGCACATGCGCAAAAGGTAATTATTTCCAGTTTTGCTAAAAATGGGTTGGTTGTTAGCTACCGAACAATTTCCGAAATCGACGTTTGACTATGCTTGTTGGGGTATTGGAGCTATAATCAAACGAGGGTTCGTGGCAGAAACGAAAAATGTCCGACCAAAAATCTTCTAGTGTCTGACCAACTTAACTGACCTTGAGTACTTGTAATGAACATTGATCTTCACAAACCTGATCCTTCTGGCTAGTGTTGAATGTTTTATTTGTTCAGATTTGGTACCTATTACGCATATGAAGGGCATATGGAAATTTTAGGTAGATGAACAAATTGCTCTATGTGAGCTATGCAAAGTGCAATATTGATAAAAATAAATTTGCTATATCGGGGCTGAACAAGTCCCAGGAGCCCGGTAGACAGGCGATACTTCTTTAAAATTGTAGCTGGCTCCTAACTTTTGAGGTTTTCGCTGGTTGTTGTTAATGAAGCTGACTCCTAAAGAAAATCCTGCTGGCTCCTGGGTTGGACAGCCTGGCTCCTGAATTCAATATTAAAGTCGTATTAAACTCGAGTTAAATCTTAAAAATGCAATCAAGTACATTAGCTATTAACAAAAATGTATCTTATTTGTGTATCACCCAGCTATAGATCCTCAAATCATCTCTGAATTAGTGCTGACTCTGTCCTTCCTTCTGGAGGGTGACTACTTTTGTTCCCCATGGTCTCTGTGTGTGTTCTAAAGTAGTCACTGCTCCAAGCTTGCTTCTGTGATGAACTACAATCTCATGTTTAGTTTACTAATTTGTAGAGGTGCACCGAAATGGAAATTTTAAAAACGAAACCGCAATTAAAAAAAATGTCAGAACGAAACCGATACCGGAAATTTTTTTATTTTAATTTTTTTAAATTTTGTAAATATTTAATTTTTTATAAACTTTTATTGATTTTTTTTTATATTTTTATTTTTTTTATTAAATATTTTTATTTTTTACTTTACTTTTAAGGGCTTCAAGGAAATATTAGGGGTCTATACAGACCCCTGATATTTCCCTTTTTAAAATAGAATAAGAGATTGAGAACACAAGGTCCTCAATCTCTTTTTCTGTGTCCCCTGTTATCAATGAACAGGAATCCTCTATAAGTGTTCCTGTTCATTGATAACATGAGAACATTGATTACTATAACTACAATTATGAATGAACAGTAGGAGATGTAGATCACTCCCATTCATTCATAATTGAAGATATACTAAACATACCATGTCCTCAATTATCTACAAACACTCAGCGATCGCTGAGTGTGTGTACCTTGCTCTTCTCTCTGACACGCTGTCGCAGGAGGCTGATCGAGCGGTGTAGAGATGAAAGCCCAGCCTCCTGTGACAGCGCTGTCTCCGCCCCCACATGGGACATAGAGCAGCACCCAGCGGGGAGGAAAGAAATCACAGATGCATCCATGTATCAGCAGGAAAATGGCACTTTTGGCATTATGCCAAAAGTGCAATTTTCGGCCGATATATCGGCGCATCCCTACTAATTTGTATTGAGATTGTATTCCATCATGGGAGTGAGCATGGAGCGGTGGCTACTTTACAACACACGGTCACCATGGGGGACAACTATAGCCACCTTTCAGAAGGAAGGACAGTCTCCGCGTAAATTCAGAGATGATTTCAGGAACTACAGCTGAGTGATACACAATAAGATACATTTTTGTTAATAGAAAACTATGGTGTAAGTGTTTTTGCCCATAATTCTCTGTAGGGTCACGGGAGGACATATACTAACTGTTGCCTGCGATATACTGAGAGTGCTGCAGCCGGGATGGATCCCTATAATGCTGTCTGGATCCACCCAGCTGCATGAGTGACGGCTGGCTCCACCCATCTAGAGGCAGAGCCAACTGTGCCCGCTCCCTCACCTGTTCGTTCCTCCACTCGGCAATGGAGGATCAGAGAGGAGAGGGAGGAATCTCGGGGAGTGAGCCAAACGGTGTATGTTTCTGCTCACTTCCCGATTGGTAGAGCCGACCTGTGACAGCTTCTTTGTCACAGGTCGGCTCTAACTATGAGGATGAGCGGGAATCACTCACCTCATAGTTCTCCTTTAAGGTACTTGAATGCATTTCTAAAGTTTTAACTCCCGAGTTTAGTGTCACTTTAATTTGTCCAACCCGTGCTACATTTATTCCAGTATATTTTCGCTCCTGGTTACTGTTCAATGTACAAAAAAACTGGAACATTAGACATTTTCTTTCTGCACAGTTTTGCCAGGCTGAAAACTGAGAGGATTTCATCAAGTGCATTTTTCTTAAATAAACTCTAAAACAAAGACTGTTTTTGTCATGTTCCTGGAAGTCCACTGCGTCTGCTGCTCAAGATTCCTCCCAATATAAGTAATAGAATTACACTGACCACCTCTTTACCTCTATTGCTAGCAAGCCTGTTTTCATTTTTTCTTGTTCAATACATTTTTATTTTGGAAAAAAGTAAGAGAACAAATTTGACAAGCTTGCGTAAGTAGAAATGGTGCCTTTCGAAGTAGCAGCATTGGTAACACATATACAGACCAAATAAACAGAAACCCATTGGCAAGTTAGACAGTGTTAACAGAAGGCACACAGTGCAATCATCTTCATATGTCATGTCATCGTGCTATCCTTTTATTGATGAGATGTTAACCTAGAGTCAAATGCATATAGATTGACATTGGTAGGGAAAAGGCATACATGGGAAAGGGGGGGTTTATCCATGGCTGGAGGAGGAAGGTGACGCACCTACCCCCATGCCGCCTATCTCTAAGGCTGCAAAATAGTTTTAAAGTGTTGAGATTTCTAGCTGAGACCTAACATTGAACGTATGTTCCAAATGTTTTCTAATGCAGCGCGTGCACACACTTCAGAAAACGACCATTGCACTACACATATTGGGTATTGCCACACATGCTGAAGTGAGGGCTATAATTCTAGGGCCATCATTTACTGTTAAAGGAGAACTATGAGGTGAGTGATTTTCACTCATCATCATAGTTAGAGCCGACCTGTGACAATTAAACTGTCAGAGGTCGGCTCTATTGATCGGAAAGTGAGGGAACACATACCATCGCTCGCTCACTTTCCGATCATCTCCCTGCGGTGAGCGGTGATTGTCAGAGATTCCGATCCTCCAGCACTGAGGATCAGAGAGGTGAGCACAGCTAGCTCCGCCTCTGACAGCTGCCTCTGCCTATCTAATCAGCCAGCTGGGTGGATCTCGACAGTATTGTCAGGATCCGTCCCAGCAGCGGTGCTCTCAGTATATAGCGAGCTTTAAACCTCTATATACTGAGCTTTGGGTCACGGGAGAACGTTATATATCCTCCTGTGACCCTTAAGAAAACTATGGGATAAAAAGGTTACCCCATAGTTCTCTTTTAACTCTAAACTGATGAACTGTAAGGTTTTTAAAGCATCACCTATGGACAGTTTTGGGTACTGTAGTTGTTGACCATTTCATGGGTGCACACAATTTTGAGACTTGACTTATTTGGCATCTATTTACCCAATGTAACCTTCTTTTTTTTTTTTTAACCAAAATATTGGCTGTTACTTTATTAAGCGGAGTGTATTTATTTTTACTGAAAATAGGGCACGATTGCACTAATATTTTGTGGAATAAAAAAAATGCAACTACCCCCATTTTTATTCTACAGGGTCTCTTCTTTCAGAAAACAAATAGGGTCAGAAAAAAACAGTCAGAATCTGGGGCAGTTGCCCATAGCAACCAATCAGCTTCTCTCTTCAGTTCATTTAGGATTTGAAAATGAAAGAGAGAAGCTGATTGGTTGCCATGCACAGCTTTTACAGATTTTGTCTGCTCCAGTTTTGATAAATTCCCTTCGTAATGTTTTGGTTTTTTTTTAATGGTCCTGAGGCCTAAAATGTACATTTTAACGTGTGTGTAAACAAATTTAAAAAAATAAGGCTCTGGCAGGGAAAGGTTTATATGCCACATTTTGTATTTTCTTACCTGCAAAAAAGGTTATGTATTTTTTTTTTTTTAGTTTTGAGCAGAATCCATGAATATTTATATACAAAAGGAGCATGCATTACATATAAGTGGTACTTTAAGTTGAAGAAAAGTAATGGATCGTTCCTCTAAAAGGCAGTATTAACATGCTATCAGAATGTAGGTATTTAAAAATATTCAAGACATCTGCCAACTTGAGATAATGCAGATCAGAGAAAAATAAACAGTACATACCAGTTATTGCGGCCTGGCATTCCCTGACAAACCAAACACTTTTTTGTTGCTAGGGACCATTTAATCCATACTCTTGTGTAATCTCCCCAAATGACTCCTGTACAAACGCCCTCAAGGGAGTAGGTTAAGACACGCATACAAGAAGCTCCTATTTCCTTATTGCTCTCAGCTAGATTGGTTTGATAGAATTTGGTTTGCTCTGATAGAGATTGGCACTATAAAAGACTTGAGGAGGGTTCTGCATACTATATTATGTAAATTCTTCTTTTTTTTCCTTTCTCAACAAGTTAGAAAACTAAACTTGCAGTCTAGCTATTTTTGAATACCCTGCTGGTCTGTCCTCTGTTTTAGTGTTTATAAAGCTTGATCATACACTATACAATCGCCTTTAGAGCTGCCAAACAACTATGGAGTGTAGTGGCCTGCCTGATTTAAAGAAGAACTCCGGGCAGAAATGCGAGGGTTAAGTGCTTGTTTTCACCTAGGGCGTAAAATAAGGAAATACTCACCCGAACCTCGGATCTCTTGCTCTTAGACCAGTCCCTGCAGATGTGAAGATGCTGAGGGATATTTCATTGCTGGAGCGAAGGAGTAGAGAGGTGGCACTGATCTAGCAGCCAGCCAGCTCTGAGGTTCCGCTGAGTATTTCTTCGTTTTACATCCTAGATGAAAATGAGCACTTAGCCCTTGCAGTGCTGGGGGAGCCCCACTGCAAGGGTTAAGAATATTTCTGCTTGGAGTTCTTCAAAGATGTTGAAATAATTGTTTGGCCTCATATTAGATTGTTTTGTTAAGAGAACTAAAGCCAAACCTTTTTTTAGCTTTAGTTCTCTTTAGGGTAACAGGAGGACACTTACTAATGTGACCCCTAACTCCGCATATAGTGGGCTACTGCCCCCTATATGCTGACAGTGCTGAACCGCTTTGCAGCCAGGAAGGATACTGATTGACAGCTGGCTCTGCTTCTCTAGAGCCAGAGCTAGCTGTGCCCGCCCCCTCCCCTCCCTGCCCCTCCAATGAGTCCTGGAGGAACTGGGAGGGAAGAGGGGAGCGATGACTAACAGTCACTACTCTTGGCAGGATGAAGACCCTGAGCTGAGCGATCAGCGGTTTGTGATGACTCGTTTCTCAATTTATAGAGCCGGTGTGTGACAGCTGCAGTATCATACGCCGGCTCACAGTATTGGGAAGAGTACATTTTACTCTCCCAATACTTATCCTTTTAAATCTGAAGAGATTGTACAGAAATTGTACAATCGGATTGTCTAGTGTAAGGCCAGCTTGAATTCAGCTTAAATCTTTTTAAAACGCAATAGTTTTTTGTTAGTTTTGTGTAGGCCTAGAAAGAGTAAAAACTCCTGTCAATTCTTTATTTACCACATAGGGGATATTTCACCCCACTTCCTATCCTTATGACAGCTGGACTAGAAATGAGGAGAGTATTTGTCACTGGGACAGAAAGAAACAGACAGTAATAATAATCTGATGGAGGTTCTAACTTTTTCTTATCGTACTGCTAAAAGGTTTTTATTTTGTTGCAGTATATATCCCCAATGGTAAGCCCCAACCAGAAGTGTGGTTAAATCTCTACAAAGGGGAAACCACAGATAACACCTGGCAGAGGTTAAAATCAACTGTTTCTTTGTTGTAGTTATGTCAGAGCACTCAGTCCTGTCTCCTCATCTTATTCTTACCCATCCCCAATCCAGTGAGCATTTGCTTACTAGATCACTTGTCGCAAATCTCCCAATCTGGTCTTTCACATGCACCCTGCAATCCCACTTATTCTTAGAGAAACTTTACCTGCATCTTTAAAATAACCACAGACATCTTTTAGAAGTTGTATTAATGGCAATCTACAAGCACATCCTTCTAGATAATTGCATTTTATTTTTTGTTTACCTTATTTTTCTGTTCTTCCCCAGTCTTCTGACCGTGACCATTTTAACTAAGGGCAGATTGCTATATCTGATTTCACTTTTTGGAACTCTGGCACATGTGACTAGGACATGTGACCATGTACATCTTCTCAGGGGAGGAAAATGCCTTTCCCTGAGTTCTTATGAGATTTCCCAGCAATGCTCTGCTGATGTAACTTTCCCAGGATGCAATGCTTTGGCACATTACATAATTTGTGCCAAAGTGGAACAGGAAGTAGATAAACCCTATTTGTAACTAAACTAAACACAAGCTTGTTTAACTAATGAATGTAAGTAGATTTTAAATTCCGTATGCAGAGCTGCATGATGATGTGATTTTTAGTACAAGGGGGTAAAGGTCCGCTTTAAGGACTTCTGAGTACAAGCTTTATTGGGGACAGGTGAGCTTAGGTCTGGGCGAGGGTGATGCTTTGATATGTGTACCTGCACTAAAAACTTTCACATACTTGTGGTACCTACTGCCATAGTACGCCCTGTTATCAGGTGTTTTTAACTAAATTTCAACACAATCACGGTGCATAGGCTTGTTTAATGGGAACCCGAAAGTTGGAAGCTGTGACCAAAAAGAAGCAAGCCGAGGGCAAAGAACAAGTCACCAGTATTATCTGCAGTCTCCATGATGATATTTTCTGTATAACTGACTTATGCCCTATTGTGCACTGTGTCTCTATGTGGAGGTGGCCATATTGGTAGAGGAGCAGGATGACTTGTACGGGAACATTCCAGAAGCAGAAGGAGAGATGCAGAAAGCAAGGGTTCATAGAATTAGTAAGGGAGATGTTTGTCTGAGTGTCCTCAGGAACAGCTTCCTCTCCAGCAGGGAGATCAGTGGGCAGCACAGTTGTGACATCACCAAATCTTATTTTGCTTCAAATTCCTCTGTAATATAGACTGAGGATGACACCACCATTTAGAACCTGCAGCTTCTGGTGTCACCCACCAGCCTGCTCATTGACTATAAATTAGGAACATCATAGTTATTCAATGTTACACAAAAGTTATTTTGAATTGGATGACTGTATTGTCGTCAGTAACTACCAAGTACTGTACCATAGTTAAAAGAAAGCTTTTGAAAGTATTCTAGTTATAGATTTTAATGAAATTTAGTTTTTAAAGAATGTATATAGTGATGTTTCCGAACATGCTAGTTGTTCATAGTTGCTGCGGTTTTCTCTTGCCTTCTCCAATGTATTGTGTTCAGTGCCATTCCTGGTGCCTATCCGGTGCTGTATTAGTGTATCACCATTTATGATGTGTTGCCCTGGAGACTTTTTTTCTTTCTGGATTTCTTTCTGCCTGTCCCTGCTTGGTGTAATTACATGGAAAGCTTTCTGATGGTGGTGAAAATAAAGTTCACTAAAGTATGGCATGATTTTCCTCCAGTGTTGTAAGAATGCAGTACCTGCATTAGGAGCCTTTTATGTATGTCACTCCTGTTTATGTTCAAACTCCCATGCTTTTTTTTTTTTTTGTGCACCTCCAGATAATGATCTGCTCTCTAGCAATGCAGACTAAATATTTGGCTTTTCTTTCCGCATGTAAATTATGGGGCGGTGCAGTTCTCTGCCATATAGTATATTGTAACCATTAACCTTTTCACTGCTAGGCCCTGCGTTCCATTTTTTCCTTGTGGCCAGATCAATTAAAACATTTTTCAGATTTTGAAAAAATTTATTTTTCACTGATGGCTTTGAGTGGTTGTAAAAGTAAATGGATGTTCCCCATGGTTCCTGTATGTGTTGTAAAGTGGACACAACACCACTCCAAGCTCACTCCTGTGATGGACTACAATCTCAATAGAAATGAATAAACTAAACATAGGATTGAAGTCTATCACAGGAGTGAGCTTGGAGCAGTGGCTACTTTACAACACAAACAGGGCCCATGTGGAACAAAAGTAGCCGCTCTCCAGAAGGAAGGACAGTGTCAGCACCAATTCAGAGATGATATGAGGATCTACAGCCGAGTGATACATATGTACACTATGTTTTTGTTAATAGTTAAGCTACTTGAATGCATTTTTTTAATTTAACTCCTGAGTTTACTGTCACCAGGGATGACCAGCCCCTTGGTTACAGTCCTATACACCAATTGTGACCGGTCCTTTTTTTGAGAATTATAAGGGGACTAAAGAGAACCCTTAGGGGTGGATGAAGAGACTGAGGACACAATTTCCTGCTGTCTGGAACTTACTATTCAGCACTGAAGTGCTCAGTACTGAACTTCTCTGTGTTCATTCACAAACTGAAGGAGATCGGTAAACCTGCTTCTCAGATTTATGGATCTCTTTTTAGTTTATGAATGAACACAAAAGTGCCTGACACTGTGCAACTCTGTTTTTATTCACAAGCAGATGAATGTTTACTAACCTCCCTGTTCCGCATCCTGAACAGAATAGTCATCGGTGAGACTGGCGTGAAACCAGGATTCTGACTTTGTGGATTGTAAGGGGGGGGAGTAGCAGGAAGACACACAAGGGCTAAGGGGAGAGTGGCACCACAGGAGGGCACACAAGTAGGGAGACAGCGGGGAGCACACCGAGGGAGTAGGGGGCAGTAACCTTTGTTTGAACTGCTGCAATCTGCAGTTTCTCAGCCACTGATAGCAGCGATTCATGAATCGTCAGAGCCTAGGGGACCCTTTTGCTATAAGCTGCTGGGCTTATGGCCTAATGCAGCTACTGTAAGGGTTATTGAGCTTGTCTGCTGCAAAAGGTTTTTGTCCACCGTGACCCTTACATCGATGTCTGTCAAAACATTCAAGTTCATAGAAATCGTCAGCAGGCCTTTCAGATCACTATGCTTTTTCTGGACACTCATTCGTGCTGTTTTTTTTTTAACAGCAAGCAAAAATTGTAAAATTACCTACAAAGTATGAAAAACGATATTCTATGATATTTCCTTGGTGCTTTTAAACAGCACACGTGGAGAATTTTACATGTTTATTTGTGTTCCCAGTTCCTTTTCACACCATGTCACTGCTAAAATAGTCTGTACTGGGAAAACAAAGCTTAGCTTGCATGTAAGCTTCCTGTCGATCAGTGGGGTATAGAGAAGGGGATTGGGCACTGTTTAAAATTGTTACTGGAAGTTCATGTTCTCTGGCTCTTTACATTTGTGTGTTGGCTGTTACATTGGACTGTCTCACTTTAGAATTCTAAATTTAATGGGTCCAACTTAGGTATTGTGTCCTCATCAGGTATGAGTTATATTTCAATAAAAATAATGAATTCTCCTTTCTTCAAAGTCACATCAGTTACCACTCTGCAACATCTGTGCAACTCATTGCATAGTCTGATGCTTTGCTTTGAACCCTTAACCGGTACTAATAGGTGGGACTACCTTGAGGTTTTTTCAGAGCTGTCAGCTGTTACAAGTGTGACATATAAGCAAATTGACTTTGGAGCATCAAGCAAAAAGGGGCTGAGAGAGCAATGTTCAGGATAGCAAGTTGAAAAACGACATACCGGCATCACCTTTTATTCTATGCAGTTTGTGCATACTCTGTACATCACAAGGATTACTAAAAGGAAACACTAATATGTTCGTATTTCAGATGTCTATTCAGCTCCAGCTCCACCTTAATGGCCTCCAATAATATTGTTAAAGTAGAAACCTTTATAACACTGGGAAACGTCATGCCCAGTGTGAAGTTTTAAGTAGTCCGTTCCTTTAGAATTCATGAACATAGTGGGGGGAAAAAGCTGGAATATCAAGTATGTTTTCTATAATATTTTAGTGTATGCTTCATTTTATAGTGGTACATGATAAGAGATTGGAATCATTTAATGTAACAGTCTCCAAAGTTCTCACTCCTGAACCTACCTGTTGGTTGATGACACTCATCACTTTAAAGCCCAATTCCATCCAACATTTCTTCTTTTCTTTTAAAAAATACTTTACTTTTTTAGAGGTCTCCAGGCCTGTAAGGTGACTTAGCAGGGTCCTCTTCCTCTTTGCCTCTCATCTGGCACTTGGCAGTCCTCAATGATGTAGAAAGTGTGGCTGGCTCTTTGACATTGGTGCTGTTCTCTGTCTTTTGAGTTGGGAATGGGCCCATGAAACATTACATTTACAGGAGGCAGTCATTTAACCGGGAATCTGGTTTTCAGAGCTGGTAGGGGACAGCATTGGAGAGGAGGTAAGAACTGCAGCCATGGTAACATCTTTTTATTTTTAAAGCTTCTTGGGGCCAAACTTAACATTTTTGGAAGTGGAGTTGGGCTTTAAGTATCCGGTTGTGGAGTGAAAGGGGGTTGGGCTAGGCTCATTTTTAACCAGACAAGTCAAGGTTTTTATGATCGCGTCAGTTGTCATTTTTTTAGGATTTATTTTTTTTACTTGGGAGTTTTTCCTGAAGATAAACTCATGTTTACATATTTTTGTAATCTGCTAAAATTGAATTGCCGAGGTGGGGATTACACCGGAAACAACAGCCACTCTGGTCAGTCATGCCTTCTCCTCTTGGAAATGTTACAGTACAAAGTTGTTTCAGTTGTCATGCAGTAGTCTAACCTCTTAATAATAGAAAAGGATGGCTTACTAAAACTTGGCACCAAAATAGAACGGCTAAAGGAGGACAATAGGTTTCACTTTCTTGCCAAAGTTGCTAGGATACAGTAACAGATACAGGCAGAGAATGTTCCGTCGCAGTACGCAGTTTCACACACACAGTTTTACGTCTCATTATTCATTCATACTGCCATGTTTAGGGTTATTGGCTTGTGGAAATCTCATTAGGACTTTTTAGTCTCTCTTGGGTAGAAAGAAACCATCCTATTGACTATGAAGAAGCAAATGGGTTAATAATTGTTATGAAAACGGGTGCAGTGTAGTATTTTGCAGAAACCTTAGGTCTGGTTCACTCTGAGCATATTGTTGTAGCTGATTTAGCATGACAAAAAGCTTCCCCCAAAAAATCCCATTTATTCTTATGGCCCTTGTTCACACTTGAATGTTTTGTGGCAATAAGCAAAACGCCTGTCACTGGAAAAAGTACATGAGCTTCCTTTTGGCAGATTACAGCTCGTTTTGTCCCCATAGTCAATAGGAAACGCTTGGAAACGTGCGTTGTAATTTACATCAATGTGTGACAATCTGCTCATATAAATGTGCAATTTAATGTGCAGCAAAGAAGGGCATTTCTGTGCGTAAAACACTATCTCCTAGGTATCAATCAGGTCTTAGAACTGCCTCTTTCATGAGCTTGTTTGATGCTGTCATCAGTCGCTTTATCTGCAACAAATCGTGCTGCTCCTAATCTGTACACGGCAGTATCCAGGCTGGTATAAGAAACAGATATTTTGCAAGGTGTTAGATCCTGTTCCAAACACTTGCTTGCTCCCCTTCCCCTCACTAAAGAACAGGTAGAAGATATGTATTGGTTACACTTAGCCTTCAGTCCTGCATGTGAAGTTAAAAGCCATGGACCAAGTCTTACCTTAGGCCTTCCACCTTACTGCCATTGTTTCAAAGCACCTTTTTCAGGGTTCATGTCAGCAGCTGTCTTTAATTGCAACGTACAATGCTTTTTTTCTTGGGCATCATAGTGCAGAGCTCAGCATTGCACAGACTTCTTCTGAAAAGTTGGTTTAGTACTTGTGGCTATTACCAAAACATCTGAGGCATTTTCTTTATCAGATTTAGAAAAATTTGTTTTTAGTTCCATAAACAAAAAAATTGCATATTGATATTTTTAGTTAGAATATCCAGTCAGCAGGTAGAGCTCTCCTTTTTAACATTTACCAAACAAACTTTAAAGCTGGAGTTTAATTTGCTTATATATTGCCTTCCCTAGTTCCTCCTTTCCTCTGTTGTCAGCATGTCAAAGAAATGTTTAAAGAATAATGTCATCTGTTGCAAAAGTTAAAGAAATGCATACTTAACAATATTTTAAAAAATATGCATTTCTGTAATATTTGCATTCAAGCCTGGAAAGCATTGCAATTGTGATCACTTGATCACAGCTGCAAAGCTCAGGCTTCTGCACATTCTCTCCCAGGCTGAGCTCATACTGAGGTACGGAGTTTCAGTTAGGAGTGATGAGGGGGAAGGATGGCTGGACTTCAAGCTGCATTAAATCACCTCATACAGCGTCCAGCCATCCTCACTCTAGGTAGAGCTACCCATATTTCCGCATCTACGTAGGTCACTTTAGCGTTCACAACAGAAGCACTGTAATCTTGGCTTCTTTCCCCTTAAAGTTACATTCACACAGAGTGATCTGAATCTGAGTGATTCCTGTGGCAAGAATTCCCAGGCGTCCCTGTTCAAATACGGCCCCTGTACCCATTTAAGTAAATGACAGGTGGCTACATTTGTCAGCGGCAGTCCATAAGCAATTGTACATGGTGCGATTTACATGAGGTCTGGGATAAGATAATTGTCCCTCTACGCAGGATAGATTAATTTATCCCAAACCGCAAATAATCATATCATGTGCGGCAGGAATCCCAGAACATGGCATAGGTCCCTCGTGTTAATGGGGCCCTACTCTCTGTGAAAGCACACTCTTGACAGCCTTCCAGCCTTCTATTGTTAAAATACAGCAACTGTTTCTAAGCTGTTAGAACCAAATGGAAACCGTTGTAGAGCTTTTGTTGTAATCTTTGAGGATCAATTACTTGACAATATATGCAGCTAGGTCAGGGTTGGCTTGTTTTATGTCTTTTACTGCTTGTTAACCATTTGTTCCCTGGGGGCTATTTCAAAATGGCACACCGATAGCAGCTATTTGCCAAACAGTGTTTTTAAAATGGCACCCAGACTTGTGCTCCTTTGGGCTCCTTGCTCGCACTAGCACAGGATCCTCCGGCTGTCAGTGACAGCCGCGATCTAACACTAAGCTTAGAAGCTGACATGATTAGCTCATGGGCTTCCAGTCCTACTGATCTCTCCATAGGAGCGCACTGTAGAGGAGAATGTAAACGCGTTTTATGTTTTTGTATTGTGTTTAAATTTGGAGTGTAGGGATGTCACAGCACTTCCTGATGTAATAGATTATTATTAGAAGTGATTTGTATTGCCTTAGGGCCCAGTCACACCATATCATGCCTGAACGTACTGCATCACAAAAATCAAGCCAGGTAGGAGGGGGCATGGTGGTGCCATTCATGTCAAGCAGTGCGATCACCCGCAGCGGAACTTGAGGTACTGGAATCGTATGCCCTCTGTTCCGGTGCAGTGCGACAAGAAAAAAATTGTACATGCAGCATTTTTTCTTATCGCACTGCACCGAAATGCAGGGCATTCATGTACCTCGTGTTCTGTTGTGGGCAATCACACTGAGGTAGGGCTGCAGCTAACGATTATTTTCATAATCGATTAGTTGGCCGATTATTAAGTTCGATTAATCGGTTAATCGGATTTTAAAAAAAAGGCTCCAGTGATGGACTACTAGTTTCTATTGCGATTGTAGTCCATCACAGGAGCAAGCTTGGCACGGTGGAAGTAAAAAAAAAGTGTGGTGTGCAATATAGTACATTATACAGCGGCGCAATGCAGAATACCAGCAGCTATAGAGGAATGCAGCAATAGTACATTATACTATAATGTACTATTGCTGGGATTTGTAGTCCTCTACAGTGCGCTGTATAATGATAATACGGCGAAATGCAGTATACCACCAGCTATATAGGAATACAACAAATGCCAGCAATAGTACAACATTATACAATAATGTACTATTGCTGGGATTTGTAGTCCTCTACAGTGCGCTGTATAATGATAATACGGCGAAATGCAGTATACCACCAGCTATATAGGAATACAACAAATGCCAGCAATAGTACAACATTATACAATAATGTACTATTGCTGGGATATGTAGTCCTCTGTAAATGCTGGTATTCTAAATTGCGCTGTATAATGATTATACTGTGCAATGCAGATTATCATTGACCTGTTAAAGGGCTTGGGGTGTATCTGAGCTGCTGTTGACATGAATGGCAGCACCACGTCCCCTCCCACCCCAGAACGTGGCCCGGGTTGATTTCTGCGATCCAGTGCATTCCGGCCACAAATCGTGCCGGATTGCACAAGATATGGCGTGACTGGACCCTTAGGGCTTATTCATACAATGTTCTGTGAGTTATATTTTTCAGCACCTGATCAGTGCCATTCACGGCAAGGACACATAGAAAACAATTGCATGTAAGTCCTGTAGTCAGAATGCGGCTGGCACACCTTTAACTGCTCACACGCCCTCTCACAGCAGATGCGAGTCAGCCCCAGCCCTCATATCCAAAGGATAATGAGCTAATTGACTTAATTGACCGCTATAAACACAATGAAAAAAAGGTATTTTAGAATGTGTTTTTTTTTTCTTTCATTTTTAATAATGCAATGTTCCTAATAGAGATATTTTACAAGACATTGTTTTTTTTCATCAAATACTTTACATATGCTGAACCAAATGTCCCATCTTTTTTATATCTATTGCATTGTTTCACCGCAGCATACATACTGTATGTCAGTCAGTATGTTTTCAATACTACAGTGAAACTGAAGGATGTATGAAACTCCAATGACTATAAGATTTCTTTATGTAAGTAGCCCCAAGGATGTTAAAAAAACTGTACTAACCTCTAGACTTGACAGAATGTAGCAAAGATGCTTCGTTTAAGTTATAGATGACAAATTCATTTTATTTCTCATTCATTGAAAGACTCAGGATTCAGGGACATTTAAGTTATACTCCTACCCACAGGAGTATTGGGACACCGGCAAATAACATGGTGACCAGCCTGGCGTAACCTTCCCACTCCCAGCTTGCCTCAGGTTTTTACTAGTGTCCTGCTGAAATGGATCAGAACCACAACTGGGTTCACACAAGATATCTGCTGCTGTTCCTAATTATGTTGTGTCTGGTGCACCGGAAGAATCCACAGACACAGGGACCAGGTCTATGATGCTTCTGTCTTTATTCAGGGCGTTGTCTCTCTTTTATACACAGATAACAGGAGAGTGTTCGTCACACATATGCCCACATCTGTTATCTCTAAATGTCTTGTACTATTGGGCAAACTATGAGGAACTGTTAGTTAAAGTCTCTCGCTAATTGGTTAGTCAAAGATATCTTCTGCCTGTAGCATCCTCCCTCGGCATTCTTTTCATGTATCCTCGGCGCACTTCCGGATACAGGGTCCATCTTGGTTACGTGTAGCAAAAACTAAAGCTGCATAGTAAGGAAATTCACAAAGCTATGAAACAAATTCAAACATAGAAAAGGACATTTTCTTGATATGATCCATATTCCTTCACACTAGAAGGATAATGACTTTTCTCTACAGAAAAAAGTCTAATTATTTTAACCAGCCAATTTTGTTTTGTTTTCTCTTGATTTTTCTTTCTTCATTTAAAAGCTCCCTACATGCTGCTTGAGCTATTTCCTTTATGCAGCTATCTGAATTTGAGAATCCTGATCAACATCTTTTAGGGTCCAGGTACGACCTCCAATGGACTTGGATGATAATGGGCTGCTTGGAATGAAACCTTCAGGCACTGTGGTGCTTTTTTAGAACTTTGGTTCCTATACTTAAAGGAAAAAAACTTTCGATTTTCCTGATAGTTTTAGAAAATTTGAGCCACCCCAGTTTAAAGTAGGGAGGTAATTTTTAATAACATTACATTACAAAAATACCCTATGGTTTTTTCAGCACAAGTGGAGTTTTCCTTTAACCAGTTGACATCCGCGGTGTTAAACCCCCTTCCCATCCAGGCCATTTTTCAGTATTCAGCGCTGCGGTACTTTGACTGACATTTATTCCGTCATGCAGCGCTGTACTGAAATAAATTTTATACCCTTTTTTGGGGACAGATAGAGCTTTCTTTTGGTGGTATTTAATTATTTACAGAAATAACTGTAAGGACTGTAGTTGGTATATGCTGAGAATACTGTCTTTCCCATAGAAATGTATTGTTTTCTGCTAGAGAAAAAAAGTGAACAGCTGATTGTTCTGGCCAACGCATCCTCCTCTTCACAGATGTCATAAATGCCCCCATTATATCTCAGACATGAGGGTTATTGTTTTAAAGAAACTAATTCTTGAATTAGCAAGTGAGCAAGAAAGCATTTTATTGTTTTTCAGGTAGTTACAAAGTAATGTGGTTCTTGCAGCTGCTAAAGAAATGTTCCCTTTCATTTTCTCAATTATACTTCAAATCTAATAAAGCCTGCCTTTTGTAGGAAGTTAATGGTCTTTAAAGAGGCATTACATTTTTCTCCCCTCGCTGGTTTGCCAGCACTGGCATCTTCACCTGGTCTTCTTCCATATTGGGGATCTTCGGCCATCTTGAATGGCTGGAATGATTTGGCGCACACGAGTTCATCACCCATTGCAGCACTGAAATGTGGCAATTATGTGCACAGAGCTGCTGCATTGTGTGTGTGTATGAATGTAAACTTATGAGCACGTGTGTGTGTGTATATATATATATATACACACTTGTGCTCATAAGTGTGTGTATGTGTATATATATATATTCACACACACACACACACACACACTTGTGCTCATAAGTTTACATACCCTGGCAGAATGTATGATACTTTGTGGCGTTTGCATAGTAATGGCTTTCTTCTGGCGACTCGGCCATGCAGCATATCTTTCTTCAAGTGCCTCCTTATTGTGCATCTTGCAACAGCCATACCACATGTTTTCAGAGTGTCCTGTATTTCATTTCTTTTTATATCCCTTTCCTGTTCTATAGAGTTCAACTACCTTTTCCCGCAGAATCCAGACATGTCAGTGCAGCACTGGATGAAGGATGCAAGATTCTGTCAGAAGGCCAGAAACTCATTGGCCTTTTATACACACACACTGATTACATGCAAACAGATCACAGGTGAGGATGGTTCCCTTTAATAGCCATTCACACCCCTTTGTGTCAACCTGTGTGCATGTTTCAGTCCAAAATCACCAGACTTTAAATGACTTTTGATCAGGGTCATTTGGGTAGTTTCTGTTGTCATTATGATTGGAAAAGAGTAAACATAGTTGATTGATAATAAATGGCTTCAGCCAAACACTACCCATGAGTGACACTTTGCTCTCCTTTGCTCTTGTTTACCTTGCTCAAAACCTTACTCAGAAATTGGTGCTCAAGCACCCCCTCCCCCTCATATCCTAAGTACGCACTAGAAATAGGAACTAAGATGGCGCCTCCTCATCAGACAACACCCAAGACTAAAGATATAAACATCTTGGTAGGAAGTTATGCGCTGTGCGTCACACTGACCTCTTCGCTGTGCGTCACACTGACCTCTTCGCTGTGCGTCACACTGACCTCTTCGCTGTGCGATAGAATATATAAACTAAAATTATTTTCTACAATGCTACGCTTTAAATATACGCGTTCAGCTGCCTAAATAAAACCATGGAAAAGCAGAAGAATAAAAACAGAAGTAACTTACCCTGAACGTGTCTCAGTGTAATCCTTCTATCGCTCTGAGTGTACACTCTGTATAATCAGGCCAGGCGGCAGATGTAAGTACGGAGCCTTGATCCGATCTAAATTTGTGAGCAGGTCCAAAACAAGGACACGAAAAAATTTCCTTAGCAACTAAATTTCTTTAGTTGCTAATAAAATTCTTTGTTTAAATCTTGCTGGCAGCTAGATTCTGCAGTCCTCTGCAGAATGTAAACAATGGGGAGCATTAGCTAGCCTGCTATTGGCTAATTCAAATTGCAATAGCCAATAGCAGGCTTTCTATTGTACCCGTACACGGAGCAAAGTAGCGGACCTCAGAGAGCAACCTGTGCGGGCAGTTACTTGAGTTACAGTTAACTCTCAAGCAACCAGAAACCACAGTTCTCTCCTGCTCTCCCTCCTGAAAAGACCTCACAATTAAGATTGTTCAAAACCGGGTATACACAGTTCAACCTGCAGGCTGAATGAAAATAATAGAACAGATTCCTCCATCAACATGAGCAGATGAATCCCCTGCTGTTTCCTTTGTATTTCCAACAGGCTAGTTTAATCGGCTGATCAAGGAATGCCAGAAAGAAGGGTGCCGCTATCGGCACCTACGCAGCAAATATCGTCCGGTTCTTCAAAACTGCCCGAAATTCAAAGCATGTATACCTGGCTTAAATGTTCTGCAGGCGTCAATTTATACAGGAGAAGTCGTATGCTCACAGTTCACAACTGGTTCAATTGAATGTAAAACCTAACCATGAACTTCCCTTATTTTCCCTGGTTTCATCTGTGAAATATACAGTTGAAATTGGTTTGTTATATCTGTTCAATAAGGCTAGCCATACATGGCAAAAACATTTTGGGTGACTAAAAAGTTGATTTTAAAATGGAATGGAGCTAGATGGAAAATTGTTGACTAAACAGTGCGTGCATCCTGTCAGATGCAGTCCCTGCCCGGGTATTCAGGCAGCCGTGGGTGTTGGGGCTGTCTGAATACAATAGTTGGCAGTGCATATTCCTCCATCCATGCTGTTTAGTGCGGATGGGTGAATGGAGCACACACACATTCTTTATGCCTGCGGGACTTAACGAGACAAATCTACAAGTATATGGCTAGCTTAAAGAACTCCAGGAATTTTTTTTATTAACCCTTGCAGTGGGGCTACCTCCACATTGCAAGGGTTAAGTGCTCATTTGTGTCTAGGGACAAAAATAACAGATATACTCACCCAAAGCTCTGAGTGAGCCAGCTGTCACAACGCTCCCTCCAGCTTGTCTCCTCCTCCTCCCAAAACAAAGTTATACTCACCCGAAACTCTGAGCCAGTTTCTTCTTAGGCCAGTCCTTCCAGTGTCTCTCCCCCTCCGTTGCAGCGGCCTAAGGTTGTGTAAATTATCACGTCTATACACTGTGTATAGATGTGAGGACACTATAGAAGATTCCAATGTTCTGGGGAGGAGGAGACAAGCTGGAGGGAGCGTTGTGACAGCTGGCTGGCTCGGGGCTTTGGGTGAGTATATCTTTGTTGTTGTTTTTTTGTCCCTAGACACAAACGAGCACTTAACCCTTGCAGTTCGTGGGTAAATAAAAAAAATATTCCTGGAGATCTTCAAGTAAAAAAAAAAAATGCCTGTTGATCTGCCAATAATCTTATGCACTTTTATGCTGACTCTGATCGGTTGTTATTGTTCCTAGGTACCATTTTGGACTACAGGACTGCAGGAGAGGAGTAGGTGTTTTGTAGTCTTATCCAAAGGCGACAACACTGCTCCTCTGTAGACAGTACAGCGAGAGAGATTGTCATCTACCACAGGTTGTTGGTTACTGGCGAGGTGAAATTAAAGGGGTAGGGGGGGTTGGAGCTTGAAAAAGAAAATGAATGCAGCCATCATATCTAAGGACTGTTATGATACAGGTAATCATTTTGTGTTTTTAGATTTAGATATGCTTTAGGGCTTGTTCACACCAAATCCAGACCAGATCTGCATGAGTTTGCAGTGTGTTTTGCTGCATTTTTGCCGCGTTCCGGGCCGTTTACAAAAAAAAAATATATATTTTTTTTTTGTTTTACCCTAAAATGGGCTTTCAGTGCATTCCAGGGCGTTTGCATGCTTTTTTGATGCGTTGACATGTGTTTTGGTGCATTCCAGAGCAGACAAAATAGGGCATGCTGCAGTTTTTCCACATGCTCTGAAACTGAACGCTGTGGTGTGAACTAGAGCCCAAAATACCATTGGAATACATTGGACGCCTTTTTGATGTGTTCTGCATCTGCTCCGCACTTGGTGTGAACAAGCCCTTTGAGGAAAATGTTCATTTCTCATCTCTTCTGAAATTGCTCTTGCCTGACTGTCATGCTTAGTTAGTCACTAACCTGGACAATTGTGTAGGTTCACAGTGCTGACTTTACTGACTGCATGCTTGTTCTTGGTCTGAGATCAAAAATCACCATGTAGCTAAAGCGTGCAGAAGGTTGTCAGCAGTCTTCATCTGTCATCTTTTGACAGGTGTACTTTAGGCATTTGTTTAAAATAGATCTATGGTAGGTCACCTTTGGTATTAAACCCATTATGAAATCCATTAAGGTGCCCACACACCTTGCGATCGTACGATAATCGCGGGAAATCCCACAATCGTACGATTATCGTAAGGTGTGTGGAAGCCGTGCGACCTCTACTACTATAAGGTCGCACGACTTTTATCTTAGGAACATGTTCGAAAACCCGCCGAGCATCGTACGATGTTCGGCGGGTGTGTAGCATGTTCGTAAGATAAAAGCCGTACGGGCCGGTGTGCACAAGCGCACACTGCCCGTTCGGCATTGCGGTCATCGGAAGCCCGCCCCTCAGGGGGGCGCGGCTTGCGATCATCGCAAGTACGATCTATCTGCCTGTCTGAGATAGACAGATCGTACGTTTTTTTTAATTGCCTTACAACCATCACAAGCCTAATGTGTCAAAATAAATGTGTTGTCAGTTGCCTGGGCTAAGGAAAATGTTTTGCTTTATATAAATAGATTGATATAGGAAAACTCCTTGAACAAACCAATTATCTCCATCTTCACAACTTTTATAAATAGCCCTCTATGTCCTTGTGACATTATCTGTGATTATTGGTGTGAAAATCCAGCCTCGTAAACTCGGCTTATTTGCTGCTAACTAACTCTCGTAGCTTTTTTTTTTCTCCTGCAGCAGTTTTGTCTTTCTATGGAAGTCCGTTTAGCTACGGAAATATTAGGCAGGAAATCTCAAGCTTTGTTTGGTTTTCCCATTGTGATTGTAAGCTTTTGTTAATTTACACATCGTCTCTTCCTAGAAGGAAGTAAGTTGCTAAAGCTTGACACCTCCCCATATGTAGAGTATAGAACTTCAGAATAAATGTGTATTGTATATATGTTGATACTACCTGAAGCTTTAATACCCACCGTGACTTATATTGTAACTATTGTTTGTGACCTCCCTATTCCAGTTACCACATTTCCCCCCCCAATGAAAAAAATGCGGAAAATGACGAACTCTGGCTTCAGCTTCCTGATTTTCATGAATACAGAGCTTGTATTGTATAGATATGGACAAATTTGTTGGTACCCTTACAGGTCATTGAAGCGTTGCTTTGTTTCTCCTGAAAAGCAATTGTCTCATGTAGGGGTGCACCGATACTAGTATTGGTGCCGATACCGAGTATTTGGGCGAGTACTCGTACTCACCGAAATGCTCAGATACCTACCCCAGATACTGGAAGTTCCGGTCAGAGGGAAATTTCCTCTGACCGGTAGTGCCTCGAGGGAACATGGAATCAGCTTTCCGGCCAATCTTGAAGCCGGGTGGTGGGTAATGACCCGCTTCCTGATTGGCCGGGAAGCCAGCTCCATGCTATTTGGCTGGTTCGATGCTGATTGCCAGGGAAGCGTTTTGTCATTACTCGCAGCTATCTTCTTAAATGCTCGGGAAGCCAGCTCCATGCTAGAAGTACCGGGTGCTGCTCTGTATTGGCGAGTACCGAAATATAAATATCGGTACTCGTACTCGATACCGAGAATCTGGTATCTGTGCGTCCCTAGTTTCATGTATACCTGCATGCCTTTTTGTATGCTGTAAAGCAAAGAAAGTTAGGGAAAAAAAGAGACAAATTATTACTTTATTCTAAAATGTCTTGGACAGATTTGCTGCTACCCCAAGAATAGAAAGATTATAAATAATTGGATCATAGAGATATTTCAAACTTTTCTTTAACCTCCCTGGCGGTCTGATTTATGTCAGTATTTTTTTTTCTAATCACACATGTCTTCAGTCCTTCAGTCTTGTAATCAGTTACTCAGTCTTTTTAAATGGAGATGGTCATGAGACTGGGCTTGGTGCAAACTAAATTCTCCTTTATTTGAGAAAATTGGTAACTCGGCTGTTTGGTATCATTATGTGCGCCGCAGTGAGAATGGACCAGAGAAAGCAAAGGAGAGAGTTGTCTGAGGATACAAGATGTCTCAAAAATATTATAGACCAGCATGTCAAAGGTAAAGGCTATAAGACCATCTCCAAGCAGCTTCATGTTTCTCCAAGCAGCTTCATGTTCCTGTGACTGAAATTACAAATACTAAGAGGTTACGTGTTCCTAGCCTCCTTGGAGGTATTCTATTGCATCTAAAATCAAAAGCAAAGTTTGATTATTTGTAAACATTGAATAAACAATGATGGATGCCTATTACTTTGGTCAGGTTCAACTTATTTCTCTAACTCTGCACTCATTACATATATTGGATGCTGAGGATTTGCTGACTTTCTGGAAAGTCACTCTTTGCATATGAATTTGTAGTTGCCATGTTGCACTGTAGTAGTATTTCAATGTGCTAGAGTTACTTGCAGGTATATGTTGGTCAACAGACACTGTGCTTAGTTCCAATGTATTTGCCCTATGATTGGGTTATTTTACTATAAGTATCTCAGCTTACCTTAGGTGCTGTATTTACATATGCTGGGGAAAATGCACATCCAGCTCATGTGCGCTGCAGGGAATAAGGCCCGTTCACACCAGGGTGGTTCAGTTGCGCTGACATAAACAACCCTGTACATTCCTATGAGGACCGTTCATGCGATTGCGCGGCTCCTTGTGATACTAACTGCCTGCCTCCCAAAATGCTCCCTGAGCTATTTTTTTTGTGCTGATCAGCGCGAATTCCATATAGATTTCAAATGATCAGAACGTTTTTGGGTGTTTTTAATTGCGTTTCAGTGCTGAAACGTGATTAGAAACGCCCTTTTAAAATTTGTGCTCAAATGCATCCACGCTAATGTGAATGGGGCCTTTATGCTGTGTATTCCTGTTGGCACTTCTTCATGTAAAATGAATGGCCCCCGTCTTTTAATTTAAAAATGAAACCTGTACAAAGAGACGTTGGATGACCTTTTTCCCTTTCTCAGTATGCTAGTTATCTAGCATTCTCTGTCTTCAGCAATTTCCAAGTTGCCTACCTGGAAAATAAATCCACCAAGTGAAGTCAAAATCTGCTTACATGTTCAGGCTTAGTGACTTTTGAAGGCATTGCATCAGCGAGACAGCAGGCACCTTCAGTGTCCGCCTGCATTGGCTCCCTAGTAGTAGAACTTACACCCTAAATCTCCCTCTCCCCATCTAGATCAGGGCCCAGCATTTATTTATTTTTACCCTTCCTTCTGTAGCAAGAATCTTTTATTACTCCCTGTGAGGTAATCGTGAGGCTTCTAAAAATCTTGCAGGGGCATTTGTTGGGGGCCCAGATACGTACACACCACCAAAGCTACATCTCCCAAGAGCCCTTTCCCTAAACACAGTCTGTGGACAGGCTCTTGGGATTCGAGGCAGTAACATCATTTTGCTGGAAAAGAATCCAATGTAGTGTATGTTTTATTTATATGTGGAAAAGGCTGGGGGAGCTTAAAGTATAAGTTAGGAGCCCACTGGATTTCTGTGAGATCATCTGGTATTTTTCTGTGCTTGTAGCATTTTTGAAGAGATAAAACATGGGAAAATGTGCATGTGTTGCAGAGATGCAGTGACCTTTTTTTATTTGCATTACATTTTAGTGCAGTGACTGACAAAGTTGGCAATTGACATGTATATTCCTGAGTGCTTACCCAGAGTTAAAGAAATGTCTACATTACAACAGACATTCTGGCTTTTATAAGCAAACAATATTCCATAATTTGTTAACACCATGCTGTGAAGCGAAGGAAGGAAAAGCCTACTAGTTGCTAAGGTGTGTTGTATTCATATCATGATTATGAAGAAATGTCAGTATCTGCAACATGATACTGAAGAGTTTAAATGAACTGTTGATTCCTAAGTGATGAGTAAGCACGGTTTAGAATGAAACATGTTTGGATTTGCAGCTTCTGTATGTTGCCCCATTTGATCACAAAGGATTTATTGAACATATGCTCAATTTTTTCCGTCACCCATTCTTAAGTTGATTTTAGTTCTCGGTGACGAGCTGTAGATGCTCCTGACTGTTTTGTTTCAGCAACGTTGGACCCACCATGAGCAGTATTGATTACCTTTCCTAATTCCTCAATGATGCTGTAAGAAAAATAAGCGTGTAGTGTACCAAGGTTAAACTCACGGTGATTACAAATCTCTTACTTAGGTGGTCTTAGGCTACATTCACACTGGGCAATTTGTGATTCCTGCTGCCAGTTATATGTGGCTGCTGTTCCCATTGAAGTTAATGGCTGGGTGACAGCGGCAGCATCTTTAAAAAGCAGTCTGCATGTAATTGTATGTGATACGATTACATGTGGTCTGGAATAAATTACTGTTGCTGGACGCACCTCTCCTGCGTCCAGGGACAGATCTATTCCAAACCCCATGTAATCGTATCACCTATGATTACACGCGGCTGCTGCTTACAGATGCGGCCACTGTCACCTGGTCATAAACTTGAATGGTTACAGTGGCTGCAGCTAAACAGGACAATTGGTTTGTTTCCAAAGACAATATAGGAAATAGGGAATACACTTATGCTGCATGCCCACAATCCCCCCCTGCTAAAAATTATTACACCCTCCCGCACCCCAACTGCATGCTTGTAACTGCATTTTTACATGATGAATACAGCCTGTGGCTGAAATGCTCGTGGCATGCGCAGTAGCTAAAGCTTTACCAGTTTGTTAATGAAATAAGACCTCATGGTCGTAGCCTGCTCAGCTTTAGTTAGTTGAGTGCATAGGTGTTGTGATTCAGTCACAATCGCATGCACTATAGTTTTTTAGCATATGGATTTGTAATGGGTCTGAAATCTTTTTAACCTTCCGCTGGTTTGGCCACTTTGCGTCTAGAGCCCAGAGCTATCGGGATATTTCTTCTAATGCACTTGTGGGTTTCCTAGACCGTCAGAGGTGAGGTATCTGACGCCGGGTGGGTTGTTTTGTAGGAATTTTTGATCTCCAGTTTGACCATCTCTGCGGTTTTGGGGTTTTGCAGGAGGTATTTGTTAAGGGTCCAATTTTGCATATTGGGAGGGACTTGTTTCCAAGAAAGATGTCCAGCAAAACAGGTGCACGATAGGAGATGGTGAGCACATTTAATTTTACAAACATTTACGAAGAAGTATTTAATTCTGTGATGGGATTGATTGGCGCAGTTGAAGGTGTAGTCTGTCAGCTTTATGGTTAAAGGAGAACTATGGGGTCAGTGTTTTTCCCCATAGTTCTCCTTAGGGTAACGGGAGGACACAAACTAGCGTCCTCCCGTTACCCTAAGCTCAGAATACTGAGACGCCGCAGCCGGAGCGGATCCCGACATCGACGTCGAGATCCGCCCAGCTGCGTGAGTGACAGCTGACTCTGCCTATCTAGAGGCAGAGCCAGCTGTACCCGCCCCCTCCCCCGTCCGTTCCGCCATTCAGCGCTGGCAGATCGGAGAGGGGAATCCAGCCCCTCCCCCTGTCACGGCAGAGAGCCGTGACAGGATCGAGAGGTGAGCGAACCCGGTATGTGTTCGCTCACCTCCCGATCTACTGAGCCGACCTGTGACGGTCTCATTGTCACAGGTCGGCTAGAACTATGAGGTGAGTGGAAATCACTAATCTCATAGTTCTCCTTTTAAGATGTCTGGCCTCAACTAAGCCTTCAGAATACAAGAGCTTTTTAAAGTGTTGGAGGTAGGTGTAGGAAAGGTGAAATGCATTATGCTATGTAGGAGAGCCATGTAGTGCCATGTTGCAATCACCCACCACTATGATCTGGCCCTCAGCGAAGTTGGAAAGATCTAGACAGTCTTCCATGAATCCAGTGTTATACATTTTTGGAGTTATTAATAAGTATATTGACATTTCTCCAGTCAGTCCTGTTATGGGTACCAACATCTCCAGAACTACAGCTCCCATATGCTACATTGTTTTAATTAGGGATGTCCCGATACCGATGCTAGCTCCGGTATCGGGCCCGATGCAGGGCATTTTCACAAGTACTTGTGAAAATGCCCCGGTACATAACGCCGATGCTTGCGCATAGGTGTTGATTTCGTATTGCCCGACACCCGGGACATATGGCGCCGGGTAAGCGAGAGCAGGGGGCGTGGAGCGGTGACGGCGGGGGGCGTGGAGCAGTGACGGAGCTGGACACATGGAGCTGGGACAGGCTCTGTCACCTCCCTCAGCCTCTGTCTCCGGCTCGTTCTTGTCACAGGAGTTCTAGCACAGTGATATGCTAGAACTCCTGTGTTGGAGGTGACAGGAGGGTACAATAAAGAGTACGTGTCACCTCCAAATGCTATCACACAGGGGTTTGTTATCCCATGTGTGATAGCAATAAAGTTAAGTGGAAAAAAATAGTTAGGAAAAGTAAAAAATAATAAAAAGACAAAGTAAAAATAAAATAAATGAAAATTTTAAATGTTTACAAAGTACAGTAAATAAAAATTGAAAAAAATGAAAACCAGCCCCGCTGCCCCCATCATCTGCATTAGAATAAACGCACAGTGTTTTCAACCGCAATCGCGTGCAACCGCACGGGCAGGGCGGTATTGCGGCAGGAAACCGCACAATCTGCCTGGCACGACTGGGGTGCCATTAGAAAATAATGGCACTGCCAGCGCGATCGGTGGTGGTGTGCAATCCGTGACTTCCCGGTCATCGTGCACAAAACCAAGCAGATGGCTGGGCGGTCACGGAATCGCACACCACCGCCGATTGCGCTGGCAGTGCCATTATTTTCTAATGGCACTCCATTCGCGCCAGGCAGATTGCGCGGTTTCCCGCGGCAATACCGCCCGGGCGGTGCCACACGATTGGGGTTGAAAACATAATTAGGTTAAATGTTTTATTGTTCTAAAACGTATCGGTAATTGGTATCGGCAAGTACATGAGGGGAAGTACTTGTACTTGGTCTTAAAAAAGGGGTATCGGGACATCCCTAGTTTTAATGCATGTGTTACAATTACAGTCTGGTACTTTAAAAGTCCCAGCTAAAAAATATTTTATTATACAAAAATGCATATTAAGGTATGCACAAAACTCAGATGTTTGTACACGTGCACTGCCTCCTGGCTTTCACCCTGCCATGTGTTTAGCATTATCCTGGCTTTACATTGTCTTTTGTTTTAATTTGTCTAAAAAAAAAAAACGGTAACAGAGTACATATATTTTATAGGGCGAATATCACAATCTGATATTCTAACATACCCCCTAGTTGATTAAATCAAATAAGCGTTATGTTATCCAAGAGGTAGATCTGGCATAGATTAACCTGAGAGTAGAGCGCTTCCTCTTCACCTGTACCTAGTCCCCTCTAACAAAACTTTGTTATGATTGAGATATGGGAGATATCAGTGCCACAGTCACACCCCCATAGCACTGCGTGAAGCACTGCGTGCCCCCCATGAGGTCAAATTGAGTTTAAAATGCAATAGCACACTGAACTGAGGAGCAAACCTTAGAGGGAACTCACCCGGCGGGGGTTGGGGTTTGCTTTAGAGTTACTGTTAGCAACCATAAAAACTATTGTTATCTGGCATCTACCGATGCCCGTGTGTGCCGGATAACTGGGAGTTTACTGTACATCTAAAACACATTGAAGCAAGTAATAGGAACAACTTGAAATATTTTTTAACAAATGTGATATTTTATCTAAATGCAGAATGGGCATTTCTAAGCATTGGAGTAAAATGTTTATTAATATTTTTTATGAGAAATTAAAAACTATGCGATAATATGAATATTTGATAAGATATGACCTCAAACATGTATTTTTTTCAGGTTTCCACTAGATGGCGATAGTTCTGCATTAATAAATACACAGTACTTGTACCTTAGACCTAAAGTCCATACTAGCTGACCAAAGTAGAATATTTTGTTTGTAAAAACAAATGACATTTTATAAAGACCCTTATATTCAATCTATACATAGTATCATTAATAAATGCAGTTTGACATGAACAGTTGGCTAGAGCTATTTTTCTGGGATCCCTTAGGCCTGAAATACATGTTCTTTGATTTTTGCTTTTAAATACCAGTCTAAGCATATGCCTGTGAAGGTTCTCCTACACAGACAGTCTAAGCACTTCAACAAGCACTTATATATTTTATTTATAAGCATGGAGAAAATGAAAGTCTTTCAATACAGGTTTCCCTTAAAAAGACAGAAAACATTTAATAGTTTGTCAGATGCTCTGCTTGTTGACCGTGCTTAGACTAGCATGTACAAACAAAGCTCAAACAATGCCTGAGTGTTTAGGGTCTTCTAATGTATGTTTTCCGGTTCTCTTTGCAGTCTCATGTTTCTTATAAAATCTGTTAATTAGGGCCCAACTGCACTTTATGAAAATGTTTAAAATAGTTCCCCAGCAGCTTACATATAGTATAAAAAGAAGCTGACTGTATATTCATATGCTCTCTGACGCTGCCCACCGCATATTGACTTGCTCTTTTTTTTATTACCGGTTCTTTTCTGGGTTGTGTGACGCATGGCATCATTCAGCCCAATTACCCTAAGTGCAGGACGTCATTGGCCTGCCCCTTAGGGCATCACATACATTGATGCGGATAATGTTGTTTTTCTCCAAGCTTTTAGTATTTTTTCAATAATAGGTCACATTTTCAAAAGCACAATACACATTAACCAAATACATCAAAAGGCATTTAATACAATAAGGTAATGTGTTTAATGCTTGAATTGTCCAACACAGATATACAAACAAGATGTCTGATGAGTTATTCCTGTGTGTGTTGATATTTGCTACCCTGTTGGGTTTTAAAAGAAGAAAAGGTGGGGGAGATAGAGGGGAGAGCGGGGCAGGTAGAAGGAGGGGAGCAGAGAAGTTGTAAATGATAGGGGAGGAATGAAGGAGGCCTTGTCCCCTTGAATACCGGGTCCAACTGCTAAGTTGAGAGTCAAATGATGGAAGAGGATTTGCCAATTAGTTGGTGCTCACTGGAATCGTTGTGCAGAAGTTTGCAGATTTAAATACACACTGCCCTGTGTATGGCTGGAATTTCCTGAATCATGTTATTATGAGCTATTGTGGAATCGAGTCCCTTATTGAACGTGAAGCCCCGACCTCTACCCCTGGCCCTTCTGAACCCAGAGTAAGCACTTTTTCTGCTCTATTCCTTTAAAGGTGCAATAAATAGAGAATCTAGTTGAAAAAGCAAAACCACCTTCTTACAAGTTGTGGCATAGCTGGAACTCAAGAGATCACTCTACAAATTTATATATTTAAGTGGAACTTCCACTTGACTTTTCCAAGAGTCTTCTGACCAGTATGACATCACAGGACCTTCCTCTTCTTGGCCAGCGGTGAACTCATGTACATGTATAGACACATGAGTGCTGTCCAGTGCAGTAGCATTCTGAGCACAGAGCAAATTGATGATGCACCTCGAGGGGGTGGTACTATGTAAGCTTGAGCACAGTGGAAGTGGGTTAAATAACGCTGGCAGTCATTTAACCTGAAAGAATGATGACATTTAGTAGTGGCAAGGAGTTACTGCGGGGTACAGCTGTTAAAAGATAATAACTTGTTTAAAACATTGTTGCTGTTCTATTAAATTTTTTCATTTCTGCTTGTACATTTCACACATTTTCAACTCTAATGGCTAAATTCCTGGCACATAGCAATATTCAGAAACCATAACATTTCTCAAAAAAGCTTTGCCTTTTATTATTTCTCCTTTTTTCCTGTGATCATTGGCGCAGGATCCTCTTACAGGGATACAACATGGTGATTAATTATAACACTTGTTTTAGAAAGGGGTGACAATGTAGAACTTTTGTCAGTTTTCTGTAGCCATCTTGTCTCTTGTATGATTCCTCTCTATTCATCTCTGGGATCTAGATATCAGTGCTCTAACCCCTCCTCTATACAAAAGAAAAAGTTTGACTTGTACTTTTTTGACTACTGCTGCACTTTTTTTTTGTAGTTCTGTAATATACAAATATAAAATGCTAAGAATGCTTGTACAGGATGACAAATATACAAGCCAGGCCTAAAAAAAAAAGGTTACTCAGCCCTCAGCCCAATGTATTTCTGAAACCAGGATTCTGTCACCTTTATCTTTAAGGGCTAGTTCACACCAAGCGTGTTCCAGGAGCAGAGCAGTTACAGGACGGATCAAAACTGCGTCCAATGTATTCCAATTTTATTTTGGGCTTTAGTTCACACCGGAAGCGTTCGGTTCCAGAGCATGTAAAAAAACTGCAGCAAGCCCTATTTTTCCTGCTGTGGAACGCATGCAAATGCATCAAACATGCATGCAAACGCCCTGGAACTCATGAAAGTCCATTTGAGGCTAAAAAAAACAAAAATACGGCCCGGAACACGTCAAATGGTCTGCGTTTGGTGTGAACAAGTGGATCGCCGCCGATCACTTGTATTAAACGAGCAGTGGCTCCCACTGTACATTTAGCTCTGCTTTAGCAGGGCTAAATGTACAGAAAACTACTCGCCCGGTGCCCAAAACTGCATGTTCCGGGCGTCGGGCAATAGGTATTTGCTCCATAAGGCGCACACACATTTCCACCTTCCTTTTTTGGGGGAAAAAAGTGCATCTTATGGAGCGAAAAATACGGTAATTTTCACTGATTATAAAAGAAAGAAGTAAGTGTTAGAGGGTAGTTTGGAGGTTTTTGGTCTGAAAGTGATGTTTATAACAGAGGAAGATTTTGATGGTATGATTGCAACAAAAACTGCTGGATTGCAGCATTGCCAGCTACAGATATTCCTGTACTCTGTTTTTATTAACTGATCCTAAACATCTGCACTACGTGACTCTTCTGCCACAATTGATGTGATTTTTACATTTCTGCCAGTGTCTCTAGGAAATTAATCATGCTTGTGATGAAGTTTCCTAAGTGTGTAGTGGAATACCCAATAGATTGTTCGAAATGTTAAAGACCAGTAACATAATCCTTTAGTGGGGATTTACAGTGAAATAGAGATGTAATTTCATTTGGCCTATCTGCCACCCATGTTTAGGACAATGTGAGTGGTCCACACACAAAACAGTGCTTGTGAAATTTTCCTTACTGTAGGGTGTACCTAGCAGGGTTCAGGAATTATACGTGAGATGGAAAGGCTTGGTTTAGTGTCAGCTACCAAGGCAAGACTCTAGAGGGAGTACAGTGATTTAGCAAACATGCTGCTTCTATGGGCTTCAGAGCCATTTTGGATCAGATTATGTACTGACTGAACAGAGATTTTCCAAGGGAACATCTTGTCTGTATTGGGATGGAAATGAAAGGAATGCATATGTGAAGCAGAAGAAAGTGTAGGTTTTGTGGGAAGTGACCTCGTGTAGAGCTAAAAATAAATAAATACATTAAAAAAAAAAGCTGCATAATCATGAAATACGTTTGATGGAACTAGTGGTAATTGGTTCCTGCACAGGTTGGAATGGTGCTACAAGTCTGTTTCTATGGTGGTTAAAGTAAAAATAAACGTAGGAATTAAACTATAAAAATCCATTCAGGTACCTCAACAATTAACAAAAATGTATCTTATTTGTGTATCACTCGGCTGTAGATCGTCAAATCATCTCTGAATTGGTGCTGACGCTGTCCTTCCTTCTGGAGGGTGGCTACTTTTGTTCCCCATGGTCCCTGTGTGTGTTGTAAAGTAGCCAGCACTCCAAGCTCACTCCCATGATGGACTACAATCTCAATACAAATTAGTAAACTAAACCTGAGATTGTAGTCCATCACAGGAGCGAGCTTGGAGTGGTGGCTACTTTACAACACACACAGGGACCATGGGGAACAAAAGCAGCCACCCTCCAGAAGGAAGGACAATGTCAGCATGAAGTCAGAGATGATTTGAGGATCTACAGCTGAGGGATTACAAAAATGTATCCAATTTGTGTAATAGTTAAGGTTCATTATTGCTGGTTTTATGTTTTCAATCTTGAGTATAGTGTCACTTTAAAGAACCAACTCTGAAAACCGTATATTTCCACTTTTCTGTTAAAAGACTTCCTCTGGTGGCCAATTACTTCCTTTTTTTTGTTACAAAAGTTGAGTTACTATTTATTGTACAATGTACTGTATACACTTAGTAGTGTAATATTATGTGGCCTGCTGGTCTTCTATCTCCACATGGCTGGAGGCCTTTTTTTTGCAAGTTTCTGTTGACAGTCTTGGGACTTGTGTACATAGGTAACTGCAGCATACTTTTAGCTTGCATTTGGAAACAACTTGAGATGCTTCTGGGTTCCTTCAAAGCTGTTAATGACCTGCTTCTAATGTACACTCCAGTTGAACAAGAAAGTTTGTATCTAGTCCTGTTTGTTAATACCAAAGATTGCTGGTCTTCTTTCTTGTGGAATGACTCTCAGTCTGAGCCCTAAAGTATAAGCAAAGATAATTCTATGTTTCTGTTCTCCATTGCCAGACAATGTGAAGGGAATTCATTAAAACTGGAGCAGACAAGAACTGGAGCAGCTGTGCATGGCAACCAATCCGCTTCTCTCTTTTCATTTTCAAATCCTAACTGAACAAACTGAAGAGAGATGCTGATTGGATGCTATGGGCAACTACTCCAGATTCTGTCTGCTCCAGTTTTGATCATTTCCTCCTGTGTGTGTCACAATTGTGATCATAGTAAAATGGCAACTTATCTAGATCAGGCATGTTCAGTAAAGATTTGATACAATGCTCCCTGGTTTCTAGTCACCCCCCACAAAATGGTGTAAAAACGGAAGTGTATATCTTGGGATACGACACTATTCTTTGCATGTGTTGTGATTTGGTAGGTAAAAAAAAATATTCATGGTGAAAATATCATGTTGTGTCATCAGACTGATGAAAAGGCTCGCTCGTTTGAAAGCTAGGTCTTCCTCGTCTAAGTATGCAAGCTTCTTGGAGGTTTTTTTGTGACATTGTCACACTGATTTCCAAGGACAATGGCAGCTGGTTGGGAAGGTTATCCCTGTTTCTAATATAAAACCTTTACTTGATAAGAGTTGACGTTTTTAGTGCTGTTGGGTTTTTTGTTAGTGCCAGTATTTGAGACTTGAAGTAAGAACTAATTAGTGAGATTATGCTGTCTTCTATTTCCTAATTAGGTTGTGTGCTATTGTGTGTGTTGGTCTCAAACCATCATCATAAGTAGCTTAAAAATTATCTTGCTCCATACAGATTTTTGTATGCCGAGTCATCTTGTTTAAAGCAAAAGTCCAGCAAATTTATTTTTTAGTTTTGGGTAGAGTGGAGAAGAGTTAAACATTGTCAGGCTTTTATTTCTTGTGACCCCATTGGGCAGGCTTTCTTCCAATTCCTTTCCCACTGACTCCCACTTAAGAAATGAGAGGTAGTGTGATAGTCACTAGCTGGGCTTTGTGCTTTCCCAGTGTGTAATAACTACCGTAGATTCCCTCTTGCTGCTGGGTCATAAGCTTCAATGTTCAACTTTTCTTCACCACATTGTGCTTTGCACATCTGCCAGTTTTAATATGCTTTGATATCTTGGCAACCCTTTTGAGATGTAGAGAAATGATGCCAAGGTTCTGTACGTATTATAATGCCTTCACCCAATAATGTGTAAGATGGTGAAACACCAAAGGCCTGTATTAAATAATAAACTATTAATTATAAGGAAATGTGTTTCTTGCTCATTGAGCGACACAGGATTCAGTTATTCTGAGACAGCTGGGTTATACTCCTGGTAGGGTTGCACAGATACCAAGTACAGTACTCGGTACAAGTACGAGTACATGTACCGATACTTTTGAGCTCCAAGACTAGACTAGAGAAAAATTCAAAAATGAGGAGGCAGCTGTCATTTGTAAGGAGCACACGGAGCTCCCGGGATTTGTACATCTCTGTTTTAATGTACGATTTTGTTTTTATAAATATAAATAAAGGGATGCACAGATACCAGTTTTGCGAGTATGAGTACTGGTACTTGCCGAGTACTTACAAGTACGAGTACTGATACATTTTTGTTTATTGTCATGTGACAGTTTTTCTAAAACAATACAGACTAATGATTTCAGGACAGTGGTGGAGTGCCAGAGCCCGGTCCCAGCTGCAACCGCTGCAGCCCTGGTAGTTCTCATGAAAATGCCAAGTATCTGCACTGGTACTCGAAAAGTATCTGTGCAACCCTAACTCCTGCCAACAGGAGGAATTGGACATTGGCAAATAAAAAAAACATCCCATTGGCCAGCCAGTTCTCCCCTCCCACTCACAGCATGTTTCAGTATTTTGCTAGTGTCCTAGGAAGATAGATGGCTTTTCCCTACTGAGAAAAGTTTACCATGTAGATGTACTTTGTGTGCAGATTGACCGCTCCACCACTGCTCCCATCTCTCCCTTTTTTTTCTTTCTATTTTATCTCTGATGGTTTCCAGGAAACAGCTCTATAGAGCCAGTGCCACCCATGCCCCCCCTTCCCTCTTTGTCCCTCTAGTGAATGCTGGAAGAACAGAGGGGTGGGGAGAATCCCCTTGGGGAGCAGTGACTGACAAGGAGAAGACCTGAGCTGAGCAACCAGCAGTTACACAATGGCTCAGCTCTTGGTTTTAGAGCCAGTGTGTGACAGCTGCAGTGTCTGATGCCAGCTCTAAGCTGCAGGGATAGTATATTTTGCTGTCCCCACACCTTTCCTTTAAGGACAAGGTTGTACCTTTTCCTGTCACCGTGCACTCTACTAGATCTTCAAGTGTTTCTTAGGTATTTCAGCATCAGACAGCTGTTTCCCAGATTTGCAAGGCTGCCACCTGTTTTTTTGTTCCCAGGTTTTACCAGTATTGGTAAAATTGTATTTTAAACAGCCATTGCCTGCTGTTTTAAAATACAAGCATTTTTCCCACTCGTGTGCGCGCTGGGGTCGAGCAATGATGTTTCTAAACTCCCACACGCATCCAGAAAGCCACAGTATAGCTATTGAGTTACAACAGCCGGTGGTAAGGTGGTTCACAGCCCCTGAGTAACTTACTCATATTGCATTCTGCAAAGCATGATGGCGATTGGGAGGGGTTATACCTAGCTGGTCAATTACTTTTTTTGTTTACCACTGTCTGAATGTTCCTGTAAACAGCAGTATAACCCAGTTGCATCAGAATGGCCAAATTATGTGTCCCTAAAACATTTCCAAGAAATAGATTTTATGGTAAGGATAAAATCATGTTTTATTGTACATATCACAGGACATTAGAGAGTGCATACCGAAATCCCAAATGCTGATGGTCTCAGTCTACTATAGTTGCAAAGTTTGCTACTGTGTTCTGGAAAATTGTTCCATTTTTTTTTTTCCATTGGCACATACGACCCATGTTTTGGAATTTTGTGCCAAACGGGGGCACACAGAGAGCAGGCATAGGTAGTATTTTAGCCCACAAATTGTAACTGGTTTCCCGTCACTGTTTTAGTTCAAGTGTTTGGGTTTTATTCATGCATGGTATTTGTCCTTTAAGTCATGGATATAAGTAAATGAGAACGGTTCACAACACTCACCGCTCAGATTCCGTAGTCAGATCCATATTAAGAGGAAACTCCAGGTGCTGGCAAGAGGCTCGCTCCCACCTGTATGAAGAGCTGCACTCAATGCTTCCTCCAAATAACTCCAAATTTTATTTTAAACATGATACAGCATACACCTCCCAAAGCTCCCCAGAACAAAAAAAAGAAACTCTATTGTTCCTATGATTTTAAATCCTGTGGGTGAAACATGTAAGGAGATAGTTTCTTTTTTGCTCTGTGGAGCTTTGGAAGGTGTATGCTGTATCATGTTTAAAATAAAATGTGGATTTATTTAGAGGAAGCATTGAGTGCGGTTATTCTTGGACAAAAATAAATGAAAACGGTATTAGAGAAAAATACAATGTTGCACAGGACGAAAATAAAAAAATAATTGTGAGAAGTATGTGTGAATGCAGTAAATGAGGAGGCAAAGAGCCTCCTTGGGCAGTGCAAAGTGTGTGAAGATCTGAGGGGAATGCGTGTCCAGACCTGTCAGGTCACATTGACAGGCACTTAAACCAGGCTGACATCTGATGTGAGGTAGGCTTGGAGACTGTTGAGAGACAGAGGCAGTCTGACCTGGGCAAAAAAGTCTGTATGTGAGCATACTGAAGGACCAGTCTGGTGGCTGAAACCAGTTCAATAGACAGGCTGTGATTCAGGACTTGTTCACACCATGTCCAGATCACCTACAGACCAGAATAGTATACCAAGCATCCTAATGTATCCCTATGGTGTGTCTGGGCTCTATTTACACTAGCGCAGTCCGTTGCGGTCCAGGGAAAAAAAATTATACTGCTAATCTCGTTTTCTCTGGTCTGGAACACGCTGGAACGCATGCAAATGCACTGGACTGCACCTGAAAGCCCATTTTAAGCTAAAAATAAAAAATGCATCGGAATGTGATAAAATCACAGTGAAAATGCAGTGAGTTTGCAGATCTGTTTCGGACACAGTGTGAACATAGCTTCAGGCAGCTCTGTCTTTGTTAGGAATCAGACAGAACTATGCAATAAAATAGCCAGTAGGCAGCAAAACCGTTGCAGTTCTGTTGCATGGAAACATCCCCTGAATAGGAAGACCAATTTGTGAACTTACTTTGTCTATTACTAAAAGTGGGCAAAAGTGCTAAAACATTCTCTGGCAAATGGACTGGCTCATTGTAAGCTCTCAACTGAAGCTGATCCTTATAGTTGTTACAGACCACATGGAATTTTCATTTTAGCACCGTTTTCTTACATCAACCCCCAAGTTATCTAGAACTGCAAATTTGATGAATAAAAGGGTCAGTCATCTCTAACCCTAAAGGTGCCCATACACCACTGATTATCGTTGGATTTGTTTCGTCCCTTCATCGAACCCCCATTTGATTTCCGAATGACATGCCCTGTCATGCAGAGACCAATGTAGGTTTCGATTTATCATTCGTTAGCAATACTAAATGACCGAATTTCGTTGATCGACAAAACAGATTTTGGTTTGCGCATCTGCAGTGTTCATGTTGCAATTTTTTCTTTCCGTACAAAAACGGCACTAATCCATCGATTTTCATACGTATGAAAAAAGTTTTCCAACCTGACCGATCGAGGAAAATTGGTCCAGTTGCACAGTAATCGTGATCATTCACTTCCCATCAACTGGCCAATTATCAAACGAAAACCTGATTGTGTTCGATTTCCAAACGATAATTGCACGGGGTATGGGCGCCTTTATACTAAGTGAGTTTGCTTTTACATTAACTGCACAGTCATTAAGACCATGCTATGCTTTGCATGATAATACTAATATTAGAAGTGTTTTTCGGGCAGATGGAAAGTTCTAGCCTGTCCTCTCATAGGATGAAAGAAGCAGATCTAAAGCAAGGTTGCTTCTGTCAGTTTGAGGCTCCCAAGTGACTTGCTGTCAGAAAACCTTTTCCAGAGCATGCACACCATTCATATGGTCGTCCTTTAAGGCATATTGTGTTGCCATGGTGACAGTGATGACTGCGTTTTTCCCTTCCCCTAGCAAGCTGTTTGTCTCTCCCCTGTTAAAATCTATAATGAAGTATTAAACATCAAATAGTAAATTTGGGTCAGGGGAAGCCTTTGCGAGTGCTCGATCGCAAGGCTTGCTGGGAGATAACCATGTCTGTTAGCTGCTTCCCCATTCTCCGTTGCTTGCAGCAGCAGTAGACTGCATCTTTTTTTTTTTCCCCCTTTTCATCTCAGGCATTGCCCAAGGCAGTTTTAAGGAGAGCAGAGGGAATAGATGTTGTGTATTTGGATGCTTTAGCGTGTTATAATTCTGCAGATAGATTTTTACATTTCCTGGTGTCTAAGATTAGATTTTTTTTTTCCGGCTTCATCCATATATCCACGGCGCTGTGCTTAGTCAATGCGTGAGAAATCCTCGTTGTGCGTAGAGTAGGCATCTCGTGAGAAGGGATGCAGATGAAGGCTGTCAGAGTGAGTGAGGGGAAGGCACGCTGCAAATGGAGCCAGGGATGCTAGAGATGCACACTGGAAAAGGCTGGGAATGGGTTGCACTACTAGTGTAATCCTTTTTAAAGGCATTTGCACAGTACTAGAGAGGAACTGCGCTTATATCTGCAAACAGCAAGGAGAAAATAATGCCATTGAGTATACAATACAGAGCTTGTCAAGAGAAGATTCTGGCTTCACACATTCATCACTGGTAAATATTGTTCTTTATTGCAGTATAGTTGTATACTTGTATTGGAACGCATGACTTTAATTGTTTCATTAATGTGATTCTTGATAGCATTTGTGGAGTCCTTATTCTCTGTTCAAATCCTGTATAACTCTGCATGGTTCGGTTCTGATGGCTAATTGCTGAGACTTCTCGTTGCTTCTATGCAGGGTATGTCTCATGAGGTGGCATATGCTTATTGAGAGTAGTAATTAGGGCATGGAAAGAATTATGTTATACGATTTGTCTGGTATATAAACATTTGGTACAAATACATCTGACGTGTGTCTTTGCTGGTTTTCCTTTAAAAAAAATAAAAAAAAATATTAAAACTGTGAATAGCTCGAGCCTTATTCAGCTCTTGGCATTTATGAATGACCTTACTTTCATGTGGGCCAATCTGGCATTTGTTGGTGTTTAAATGTATATGTGCTTCAGAGACCGATGTCACACGTGTAGTAGAATCCTGTGATACTCTGGTGCTATTATTTGTTGTCCTGGACATTTTATATGAATGAGGGTTGTGGTAATGCTGTGCCAGTGAGCTCAGCTGTTCGCTTCTATTAGAAGAAATGGGGTGCGTGGCTAGGTGTGCCAGAGTGTCAGTAGGCCAAAAGGAAGTGATTCCTTACAGGAGGATTGTTAAGAGTCCATTCACCTAAAATTGATACTTTGGATTTTGATCAGCAGGTTGAACTGCCTACAAGATCCATCCAGGTCCCTGTAGGCGACATCTCCTCGTGCTTTCCTCTGCCTATATGCCACAACCATTAGAAAAATGTCTTGCCCTGCTTGTTGAATTTTTTTTTATACTACATTAGAGAGAAAGCAGCATGGGAATTAAGACACTGTTGTACAGGAAGGAGGGTCCAAGTGTTATAGTGAAGAGGTTTTACAGGGTGAGCTCAGGAGAGACAGAAAGTCAATGGGAAATTCAGCCCACCAGCATCCCTCTAGTAGCCGACATATTTGGTCTTGAGCATACTGCCTTTTGTATCATGCCGTTAGTTTTCAAATGTGTCTTATTCCTCAAATAATGTTTTCAGGATTTATTAAGGACAGCTCGGGTATTTTTATAAGTAAGGATCCATGTGGTTTTTAAAGGAGCTGCTGTGTGGAGGCCTGTTGATAAGTCTCAAGATAAGATCTCCTGAGTGCTGGCAGGGGGTAGCTCAGGGTTGGATAAATTATTATGGAATAAAGAAGTCAGTCTGCCAATCCAAGAGCCAGCAGGATTTTTTTAGGAGCCAGCTCCATTGACGACAACAACTAGGGAAAACCTCAAAACGTAGGTGTCAGTTGTCATTTTTTAGGAGCATTGGTTACCTGGCTCCTGGGATTTGGCCAGCCTTGGGGTAGATCACACTATAGCATACCTGGGTGTTCCGACTAGCAGCATGCTCAACTGTTCATTAGAATAATCCTAGAATAATAAACCAGATGGGCTTTCTCTAGACATGGTTATTATGTGGGTATAGACAAGTGACTGTCACTTTGAGAACAAAATTAAAGTGCTGGAACGTATCAAGTGTAAGCATCTGCCTACAGCAGCTTTCAATACCTCTGCTGTGCCTGAATGCTGAGCTGCTTTGATGGGGCAAAACTTGGGCACTCCCTGTTAGTGGCAATGCTGGTCGCCCCCTTTGTTTTTAATACAGCTCCATTAGGGCGACTTTTTGGCTAAAAATGCCCGAAAAGCTGATCCTACGAAAGTAGATGGTAAATACTTCTCTCATTGTCCACACAGCAGAATGTTTCTGGTCTGTCCAAGATTTTTGCTGCCACTGCTGAATATATTTTCACATTAGTTAGCCATGTTTCTGAAAGGGACATTCTGTAAATAATACTATGTACAACACAAGCTGTGCTAATTAAAAGTTATTTAACATTCTATTTTATATGGTGACAAATGTGCCTAATAGCAACATCTTTCTCTGGTTTTTGGTACTGGAACACTTGTTTTTAATGATTTCAACATGTCTAGCAGTGTACCTTCATTATTCAAGAAACCTTTAGAACTGATTCCCAAGGCAAAACACTGTACATTATTAGCTGTGTGATGTTGGTAAACCGTAATGAGGGGGAAAAACAGAACTGATATAACCTGCAATAACAATTACAACTTGAAAACCATAAGGAATTCCCTGATGTATAGTTTATTGACTTGTGTTTGATTCATGTTTTCTGAAACGTGAAGCACAGAATGGTGGACGGTAGAGAATATTCTGGTTGACTGTGTGCTCCAGTAGAAATGTGACCTTATATACCTCGTCACGATATGATACGATCACAGAGCTCAGTGCTGCACGTAGGATGGTGTACTGGTTAGGTTAGTGAAGCTGCTGACTGCAGCTTTGGGGTGTTGGCTGATTTGTGTTTCACACTTTCCTTTTCCAGGCAGACAGAGTACAGCAAATCCTGTAGCCTTTTAAAACCAGAATATAATCAGCTTTTCCATTGTCAAATCTAAAACTGTGTCTCGCAGCTTCTGTTCTTCCTAGATTTGGCCTTTAAAAATATTATAAGATAATTAATTTAGGTTAGTATCAAGCTCTTTAGGGATCTCTAGTTTGGACTGAAATCACTGGCACACATACAGACAATGAGGCTATCTATGCTCAGTATTGCTTTCACAGTATATGTGAAAAATTAGAAAAACTGCTATTCCATGGTTAGATATAGGATTATGCAATGTTGGTGTTTGTATTAAATATAAAACAATTATAAATGTTTATTCTTCTGTGTGCTTTCCTTGCTCTGCAACTGATGTAGAAATAAGTAGGGCATACCAGCAATTAAAGTGTTACATAAGTGCTTCAAAACTGCTTTGAAGAGGACCATAGTTGCTCCAAAATTTGAAATGCAAATTCAGACACCTGGTGGTATGCACGCCTCCATGCTGATTTGCACAATACTCTTGGCTTAACTAGAAAAATGCGTGTTTTCCCCCGTTCACACTAAACAACGTAGATGGGGAAATTCCCCCCCCCCTTTCCCACCAGGTGTGCCGCTGTCAAAATACCCAAACAGTGGCTGCAGTCAGTGTTTGGCTAAGAATTTTCAGACCGGCTCCATTTTTCAATCAACTTTTGTCAAACGTAGGAGCCTCAACAGGGCCACACACTGCTCAAATTGTGAGGTCTGGAGTACCAACCAGGTCTGGGGGAGACTGGAGATTGCTGACATAAAATGACAGGCGTTCCACAAATACCAGAGAGAATACTGCGTTAGGACAGTTTAGTTTGATGACGCTATTTTTCTTTTGTAGCAGAGCAAAACAGTCAATATATCACCTACTTTATAGGTGTGTGGGAAGTGTAGAATATATTTTATTAGAATTTTTTTTTAATTGCTCATTCAGGCTGGGTTTATACTTTTTGTGGTCCTTTCTGGTGTCTTGATGCACGCTTGTTA
Organism: Nanorana parkeri; assembly: GCF_000935625.1. Classification (NCBI taxonomy): domain Eukaryota; kingdom Metazoa; phylum Chordata; class Amphibia; order Anura; family Dicroglossidae; genus Nanorana; species Nanorana parkeri. The sequence goes on from NW_017307036.1 coordinate 255,208, forward strand.
ACGTTAAGGCAGCCTATTCATTATGAATGGGCTGCCAATGCACTACAACAGATCATAAATATACTCTTTAGCAATGCATCGCACTACAGTATGTGTATTATGGTGCAGTGCATGAGGGTGCCATTCAGAATGAATTGAACCACAATGCACTGCACACAGAGTAGATGCACTGCCTCAACACACAAGTGTGAATAAGCCCTTAAAATACATATGGTGCTCTTAGGGTTTGTTAATACTGTTAAGTGGCAGTAGTGCAAAAACCTGGTTCAAGAATAAATTGATTTTCAGGCTTATAAATCCCTTGAGCAGATAACTAAACATTTGTGCCGGTATGTGTAGTCACCTGTTTATCCTTTCCTCTGTGAGCTTGACATTGTAATGACTATGAAGGTAGATCTTGCCACTGAAGCCCCCTGAGAAATACTGAATGTCTACAAATGAATCGCCATGCCAGCATCCAGTGAAACATATTGTAGCACTGAAGTGTGCCTGTGGCCAGAGAATGGGCATTAAACTATTTATATATTCTTAAAGTGATGCAAAACTTGGAAGCTAAATCTTAAAAATACATTCGAGTGCCCTATTAACAAAAGATATCTTTGTGTATCACTCAGCTGTAGATCCTCAAATCATCTCTGAATTGGTGCTGACACTGTCCTTCCTTCTGGAGGGTGGTTACTTTTGTTCCATGTGGTCCCTGTGTGTGTGTGTTGTAAAGTAGTCACCGCTCCAAGCTCACCCCTGTGATGGACAGCAATCTCAATACAAATTAGCTAACTAAACGTGAGATTGCAGTCCATCACGGGAGCAAGCTAAAGGTACCCATATACCCTATGACCATCGCAAGACTTTTGTCTTGCGATGGTTGTAAGTAGAGCTGCAGCTAACGATTATTTTCATAATCGATTAGTTAGCCGATTATTAAGTTCGATTAATCGGATTTAAAAAAAAAAAGTCTCCAGTGATGGACTACTAGTACTGCGATTCTCGTACGATAAACGTACAGTGTATGGTCACCTTAAGAGTGGTGGCTACTTTACAACACACAGGGACCATGTGGAAGGAACAAAAGTAGCAACCCTCAAGAAGGAAGGACAGTGTCGGCACCAATTCAGATATAATTCAGATATAATTTGAGGATCTACAGCTGAGTGATACACAAATAAGATACATTTCTGGCCGGAACGCACTGCATCGCATGACGGCCGGCTCACTTTTTCCCCGGCCGCAATGCGATCGCCAGCACAGAATCGCAAGGCACATGGTGCCTGCAGTCCTGTCTGGTGCGGTACACCGAACTGCAGGCATAATGTGCTTTGCGATCCTGTGGGGGCGATTGCATTGCGGCCGGAGGGCGTGGCTACGGTGCCATTCACTTCAATGGTCCGCCACGCCCCCTCCTGCCTGCAAAAAAGTGAGCAGGCCACAATGCGATGCAGTGCGTTCCGGCTAGAATCGGACCGGAACGCACTGCATATGGTGTAAACGGGGCCCTTAGCCTGTAGGGTTCAATATTGAGTTGGCCCACCCTTTGCAGCTATAACAGCTTCAGCTCTTCTGGGAAAGCGTCCACAAGGTTTAGGAGTGCGTCTATGGGAATGTTTGACCATTCTTCCAGAAGCGCATTTGTCAGGTCAGGTACCGATGTTGGACGAGAAGGCCTGGCTCGCAGTCTCCGCTCTAATTAATCCCTAAGGTGTTCTGTCAGGTTGAGGTCAGGACTCAGTGCACAAATAAGATACATTGTTGTCAGTAGTTAAGGTACTTAAATGGATTTGTAAGATTTAACTCCTGAGTTTAGTGTAAGTCTTCAGAGACCTCTGTAGCTGCTTGTACTGTGAAGTAATTCATCAAGGATCACAACAGAGACTCTGAAGTCAGGTTTCAGTCAGTTTCTAAGACCTCGTATACACACGCATTTGGCTGCATACATAACACTTTGGATGTACTTTGCTGCCTGGGAGATGGTAGCAGCTGCTTACAGCCACCTATAGGCATGAATGGCTATAGGCAGCTGTGTGTTATATGGTGGGACTTGTGCAAAACTGCACATGCATGCAATCACTTTTCTGGAACTCAAAGTCAGTGTATGGTTTTTCCCATATTCATGTGCATGTTTTACGGAAGTCCTGACTTATACCCATGCAACGCTGTGCAGAGACAGTCAAGTCCTGTGTGTGGGTGGCAGTATGCAGCTGCTGTTGTCTCCCTGGTGGGAAACTGCGCCTGAGGTTTTATGAAGATGCATAAGGCCTTACAGTTCAGAAACACTTTCTGGTTGTTTACATTAGAAAGCTAGCAGGCTGCCAAGATACTGCTCTCATAGTAAAAACGAGATTTCTGTGTGTCTGTTGTGAAGTTTGAAAATGAATTTCTCCACAATGCCTACAACTACAGAGGTGAATGTTTTAAAGTGCTTTTACTGCTTGTTCAGGATATGTAAATACTTTAGTGTGCATAATATGACATAGGCTCACTTTAAAATGATTTGAGTGATGCACTGTAAGTCTTTTTGAATGTGCTTTGTAGAGAAGCTGGTATCTGTTATGATAACGTTCAACTCTCAGGCCACAGGAGGGAAAGGAAATTCTGACAAGTTACAGAGTTGTTTGTACTGGGAATTGGGTGGTGTCCAAAAGTTCTAATACTAAGACACCAAAGATAATCTGAAAAACAATGCATACCTTTGTAATAAACCTTTATGCTGGGATTCAGCTAAGTAAAGGGAAAGGTTAATGACTGGTAACAACATTCAACACAGTAGCACAGAATGTAGGATTGCCTCTGTTTTAGATTATTTTATATGGTCATGTAAATAATTTGAGTGGGATTGCTGAGGAAAAACTTGGCGATTGATCCGATGGGTTGAATTATATTTTCCTTTTTACTTTAATGATTTTACATGTGTGTAACACTCCTTTTGATATGTGCATTCCTTAGAATGTACAGATGCTTTGTTGAGCAGTTTATTGGGTGACGTTGCAGTTTTAAAAGCCTAGGTTTATCTGTTTTGTATGGGGAACTTGTTCATTATTTTTACATCTCTTTTCTTATCCAGTGTGAAAAAACTGAAATATAATCCTTTCAGCTGCTCAGTTTAAATAATCTTTTTTAGACATTGTTTGTATCGGATTACATTGCTTGTTCACGCAGAGTTCATGTGTGACTCGCTCTGTTATGCTCCAGACTGTCACACCCACCTTGAGTGATCTTTTGATTGGATCTTTCTGTGGAGCAGAACCACCCATGGTTTTGTTTTATGCTGAAGGATAAATGGATGGAAATCTTGGACATGTTACTTCCCCATATTGCTCCATTGCTGTCGGTTTTAATATTCCCGCCTTTGCTCCACTGCTGCAATCTTGCTGCAGTGTGCCAGTTTGAGTGTCCCCTCCTTTGTTCCACTGGTGCAGTGCGCCAGTTTGAGTGTCCCCTCATTTGCTCCATTGGTGCAGTGTGTTCGTATTAATGCCCCCTCCTTTGCTCCACTGGTGCAGTGTGTCCGTATTAATGCCCCCTCCTTTGCTCCACTGCTGCAATGTGCCCTTTTGAATGCCGCCTCCTTTGCTCCGTTGCCTGCAATGTGCCCCTTTGAATGCCGCCTCCTTTGCTCCGTTGCCTGCAATGTGCCCCTTTGAATGCCGCCTCCTTTGCTCCATTGCCTGCAATGTGCCTCTTTGAATGCCACCTCCATTGCTGCAATGTGCCCCTTTGAATGCCGCCTCCATTGCTGCAATGTGCCCCTTTGAATGCCGCCTCCTTTGCTCCTTTGCCTGCAATGTGCCCCTTTGAATGCCGCCTCCATTGCCTGCAATGTGCCCCTTTGAATGCCGCCTCCATTGCTGCAATGTGCCCGTTTGAATGCCGCCTCCTTTGCTCCATTGCCTGCAATGTGCCCCTTTGAATGCCGCCTCCATTGCTGCAATGTGCCCGTTTGAATGCCGCCCCCTTTGCTCCATTGCTGCACTGTGCCCGTTTGAATGCCGCCTCCTTTGCTCCATTGCTGCAATCTGCTGATTTGAATGCCGCCACCTTTGCTCCAATCTGCCGGTTTAAATGCCCCCTCCTTTGCTTTGCTGTTTTTCCAAGGTGTTCGTCAGGAAATTCTCATTGATTAGAACGGGGAAGTCTTTATTTGCACATTTAGAGTTATCCAGTCAAACCAGAAATAATTCTGCATATGCGAGGTTAGGGTAATACCAAATTATTTGGTTTTGTGCTCCTCGGCAGTATGTATGGATAGCTAAAGTTTTTCACATTTGAGGAGTTTTCATCTGCTTTGAGGCAAGCTGCAGCCCACAGGCTATTAACAATGGGAAGAATATTTTCATTTGGGGATTTACACAGCTGTCTCTTGTAGTTCATATCCCTATGGGTTATGCCTGTACAATAGTCCCATTGTTAGGATTTAGTTTCCTCATAAACACCGATTTATGGATTGTGTTACGGCATTTTAGTGCAGAATAAATGCACTATAACTTTTCTGCTGCGCTGTGTCCTATGTACGTTTTATTGTGATCCTTATCTATGATCAGAAGTACTAAAGTATTAGTGATCCTTCTTATTTAAAGGGTCGGTCCACCCATAACTGATATTTTACAGCAGGCTGAATGGGGGTGGGGGTGGTTAAGGGACCCTAAAAGTGAGCATTAGTCCTTTAAAGAAGAACTATGAGAAGATCCTTTAAATTAGTCCTTTAAAGAAGAACTCACCTCATAGTTCTAGCCGACCTGTGACAATGAGACTGTCACAGGTCGGCTCAGTAGATCGGTAGGTGAGCGAACATATACCGGCGTTCGCTCACTTCTCGATCCTGTCACTGCTCTCTGCCGTGACGGGGGAGGGGCTGGATTCCCCCCTCCCCGCTCCGATCCGCCAGCGCTGACTGGCAGAATGGACGGGGGAGGGGGCGGGTACAGCTGGCTCTGCCTCTAGATAGGCAGAGCCAGCTGTCAATCATGCACCTGGGCGGATCCAGACATAATTGTCGGGATCCGCTTCAGCTGCGGCGTCTCAGTATACCGCGAGCTACAGCTCACGGTATACTGAGCCTAGCGTGACGGGAGGATGCTAGTTTGTGTCCTCCCGTTACCCTAAGGAGAACTATGGGGAAAAGCCTTCACCCCATAGTTCTCCTTTAAGCAACCTAAAAATTAGGAATTGCTATTTTAGTGCCAAATATTTGCTACAAGATGGATGTGCAGGGGCTTAATGTGAACCCAGATAGCTCAAGTTCACCCAAGCATGCAAAAAACTGTGACTGACACACCCCTATCCCAGACCAATCATTTGTGGCGTGTTCCCCACCCCTTGGTGACGTGTAGCTGCAGGGCGGGCAATGTCACGGGAGGGGTTTGTGTCAGTGATGGTTTTGCACAGGCTTTGGGGAACTCCAGCAAAGCCCCCACACATCATTATTCAGGATGTGTAGTGTCTTTTTAAGGATGTGAGGGAAAAAAACATTTGTCCGGGCCTCTGACAGACCAAGAGGCAGGAAATCATTTTTCCCAAGAAGGATGTTCTCATAGATCGTGACACATCATTGTGTGCATCTCAAAAACATAGGTGTTTTTAGTAGGAACTAGTGATGAGCCAGGGTTCGCCTTTGTTATCCCAGTGCCAGTCAGGCTCAACATCCCCCTCCCGACTCTAACAGATGCGGCAGGCTCATTTCTTGCCCCACAACTATACATCACAAATGTACGGAGAATGCCACAAATGCCAACACTGATTGGGCTGAGAGGGGGTGACGTCACAGTTTTGGATGGACTTGGATGAACCTGGGCTAACTGGCTTCCTACATATCTAGTAGGAACTTAGAAAGCCTTATAACCTAAACATGCTTACAACTTCAAATACTTTTTCTTTCACATCTACAAACATTTCTTAAAACAGAACTGGCAGCAAAATAAAAAAAAGCTTAACCCACAGCTAGAAAAATAAACCTTTTACCTTTATGACATGCAAGCGTACTGGCATTTCTTCAATGCCAATTGTTTACTGCGTTGACACATAAAAATACCCTTTTCAAATACAGATGACATAGCCACTTTATAAAAGCACAAGTGTAGCTATTTGTATGTGGAAATGACAGGAACCTTTTGAGGGGGAAAGAAAACAGCTGATAAAATATTTTCTTTGAGTGGCTCATACCATATGACCACCAGTTTTCTTCTTAAGAAGGAAAAAACAGCTGAGGAACTCACTATGTGAAATAAATGTATTCCATTTAATGCAAACATCCTCCTTCACTCATACACATGCTGAATCATGGTAAATGAAAGGATTACTAACATATATGCTGAACAACGTGTTTGGTTCTTCAGCCCCAGTGACCTTACCTCCGTTAACTGTATTATCTGGTTAGGCCAGCTATACTGTTTCTAGTGTACGTCAAGCCAAAAAACAGCAAAGTATTGGATTTTTACCTGCTACCCCATGCTCTATTGAAGAGATTTACCCTAATTTCCTGTACGGCTGACAATGATTTCACCAGACAGGAGGAGACAAAAACCTTTTACAGAATGCAGATAGGAATACAAATCTGACAGGGTTCTAGCCGCCTTCTACTTTACTGAAAACTAAACTCTCAAACTTTTTTTTTCCAGTAAGTAGTCCAGATCAAACAAATATACATTGCCCAGCAAGGCATTTTTTTAAAATTTTTAGCCAAACACTTATTTATATTGTTACCTAACATCAACCTCAGCTTCCCAGCAAGAGAAAGGAGTCACCGTAAAACAGGGTTATCAGGGCCAGTGCTCAGAGGACCAGCTGATTCTGCAGGAAAATAACATTTTTACACATCAAGGAGCAGCATCTATTGTAAGTAATTTCATCAGCATTTGAAAAAGCTTAAAAAGTGTTCGACTTTGATATCACTTGAAGGAAAGCATTGTTATGGCCTGATACACACGGCCATAAAAAAAAAAAAGAAGAAAATGCAGTGCAAAGCGTTTTTTTGGTTATGGATCAGACTGCAGTTATATTGTTTTCAATGGGGACATGCACACAGTTTTGTCAACATGCTCTGCGTTCAGATCCATAATACAAAATCGAAAAACCTGCACCTGAGTGCAAAATGTTTATGTACCTATGCACATATTGAAGTGCATGCTTGCATAAATTCGGTCCAGACAAGGAATTACATTGATAACACAGCAGGACGAATTGATAGAGAATTTTATACATTTAAACACATACATGTTTAAGGAAGCATTTTACTGATCAATATGCTTAAATCCCTTATGTTCACTGGTGCCAGATGATTAGTTAAGTGGTGCCCTTGGTCATGTGACGGTACTTGGGCCAAGCAATTGTTTGTTGTCATGGGGGGCAAGGTGACAATTTCTTTCATACCCAGTAATGGGTATGGAGGAAGAAGGAGCAAGTGATTGCTGGTGAGTATCAGGAGATTGGTGTGGTTGGGGGGGAGGGGTGTTGGGGGTTTGGAACCCTGGGCCTATACAAAGACACTATCACTTTAAGGGGGCTGTTATTTCAGGCCTGCTTCTGAGGTTGTTACATGCCTGGCTCTATGTCTTGGTTCAGTACTTCTAAGTAACCCGAAGTAATCGGAAAGCATTGAAGCCACAGCATGAGCATGACAGTCTAGCAGTTAGCACTAAAAGACATCTTTCTTGTAAAAAAGTAAATGCAGAAAACAAAGAAAATCTATATGCCATTTTCTCATTTTGGGTTTGGGATCGCTAATGTAGCCTCCTTCTTTCAGTGCGTCTTTGCAGCCGCATATCACTTAAAATACTGACTTGTTGCTTAAAGTGGACCTTTACCCATAACACACACTTCTAGATAATTGCAGGCTTTGTTTTCTTTTGCATGTCTTATTTCTCTTTTCTTTCCCAGTCTTCTTACAGTGGCCATGTTTACTAAGGGCAGATTACTAGCTTTTCTTTTACTTCCTTGAACTCTGGCACATGTGACTAGATATGCGAGTAGGACATGTGACCATGCACATCATCTCAGGGGAGGAACATGCCTTTCCCTGAAATCTCCTGAGATTACAGATGAGGTTTCCCAGCAATGTAAGCTTCCCAAGATGCAACACTTTGGCACGTTACATCATTTGTGCCAGAACTGGACCTGGAAGTAGATGAACTCTATTTGTAAGTTTTAAAAAAAGCAAGTTTTTTTAAAAACTAATGAATGCAAGATGATTTTAAATCGGCATTCAGAGCTGTATGTTGAGGTCATTTTTAGTAAACGCGGCTAAAGGTCGACTTTAAGCTGTCCGTACATTGTTACATTTTTATAACAAATTCTTCTTTAGCATGGATGAATGAATCTCCTGCTGAACTACTGTATCCTGACCAATTGGCTGCTATCACTGTTCGCCTGAAACTTTTCCATCCGGCTTCTTCGATTTTCTGATCGAAGGATGCGGGATGGCAGGGTGTCGACAGGGCCACCCACTAAATGAATTTCAGCCAGTTTTTAACAGTGTATGGTTCTTACACTGTATGGCCAGCTTTACTGTGATAAACCTTACTGGTTGTAAGGCCCGGTTCACACCTGGGCGTTTTGTAGCGCGTTCCTACGCTCTGCAAAACGCTCAAACACCGAAATCCCATATTTTCCTATGGGTATGGTTCACACCTGGGCGTATTACAGGCCGTATCAACGCGCTAGAAAACGCCCTACGCCCAAAGAAGTACAGGAGCTTCTTCGGGGCGTATTCGTTGCGCATATCCATTGGGATACAGCCAGGCAGCCCTCGGAAACGCGCGTTTGTCGCGCCTCTTTTCCCTGCGAATCACGGTAAAAACGCGCAACAAACGCCTAGGTGTGAACCCAGCCTAAATGTTATTTAATCATTTGACTCCAGTCTCCAAACATTGTGTGTTGGCTGGTCCTGCGTTTGTAAGAAGAATTTCACACCTGTCATCTCCTTTATTTCACAGTACCACCTGCTTGGAGACATCTAGGTCATGCTGGGTCAAGCTCACTGACAAACATGTCAGTCTGACAAGACCCTGTTCTGCATTTCTCTGACAGAGCACAAGGAGTAGCAACAGCAGGAGGTCAGGCATTGTTTTTGTAAGCCTTAGGAACTTTGAAGGGCTGCCTAGCAGAAGGTGATATCATAATGATCTACTTACAGGAATGATCTTATTTAGACTAATAGCTGCTTAGACAAATACAAATGTAGATGTGTGCAATTTTGTCAAATTGTGTTGCATGTCACCCTAGTTGTACTTCTTTCAGTTAAAACTAGTCGAACCCTCCTGTCTGCTGAGGATGGTGCCATCTTGGCCTCTATTTAATGCTGCAGATGCCATGGTTCTTCACACTTGACCAGCTATGGCACCAGCCATTTGGGGGCTTCAAACATCACTTGAAAGTTGACTTAAGCACTCCTGGCAACTATGACAGAGGCATGCCTTGGATGTAGTGTACACTGCACATGTAGCTAGTGTAATGTTGTTCATAAATGAGATTATATAGACTCCAGGAAAGAAGACTCGTAACTCCAGGCAAAAAGTGATTGTTTTGTGAGATGATGCTCCAGTTTTAGGCAGCCGCAGGACAAGCGCAGATGTTAACAGTTGCAGCTTTCGCAAAACACGTGCAATTGGAAAAATAGTGCAAGCTGTAGTCAAAACAGGCGCACATGTTAAAAGGAGCGGCTAAACAGACTTGCACATTAAAAAAATTATCTAAAAGGCTTCCCCAGAATATCAATGAAAACAGCGGAGAAAACATCGGTAGGTTAAGGATTTCATAATATTTATTGAACATTTCTAACTTGAACTTTTTTGGGTGGAAACAGTTAACCACTGGGTTTAGTTCCACTTTAAAATAAATTTGGTCTAAAACAATTTAAATTATCATTGTTGTTTTGTTAAAGTCTCGCTAAACTCAGGAGTTACATCTTACATGCATCTGTGTGTACGAGGTCTTAGAAACTGATTGAAACCAGTACAAGCAGCTAGAAAGGTCTCTGAGGACTTGTTTTATACCTTCTTTTTTTTTTATACTGGTTGTTAAAGTGACACTAAACTCAGGAATTCTTAAAAATGCATATAAGTACCTCAACAACTGACGAAAATTTATCTTATGTGTGTATCACTCAGCTGTAGATTCTCAAATCATCTTTGAATTGGTGCTGACACTGTCCTTCCTTCTGGAGGGTGGCTACTTTTGTTCCCTGTGTGTTTTGTAAAGTAGTCACCGCTCCCAAGCTCACTCCCGTGATAGGCTACAATCTCAAGTTTAGTTAGATAATTTATATTGAGATTGTAGTCCATCACAGGAGTGAGCTTGGAGTCGTGGCTACCTTTCAACACACACAGGGACCATGGGGAACAAAAGTAGTCACCCTCCAGAAGGAAGGACAGTGTCGGCACCAGTGCAGAGATGATGATAATGTGCAGTATTGTTTATAGCTAAGGTACTTGAATGTATTTTCAAGGTTTAAAGGAGAACTATGAGATGAGTGATTTCCACTCGCCTCATAGTTCTAGCCGACCTGTGACAATGAGACTGTCACAGGTCGGCTCAGTAGATCGGGAGGTGAGCGAACACATACCAGGTTCGCTCACCTCTCGATCCTGTCACGGCTCTCTGCCGTGACAGGGGGAGGGGCTGGATTCCCCTATCCCCGCTCCGATCTGCCAGCGCTGACTGGCGGAATGGACGGGGGAGGGGGCGGGTACAGCTGGCTCTGCCTCTAGATAGGCAGAGCCAGCTGTCACTCGCGCAGCTGGGCGGATCCCGTCATCTACGTCGGGATCCGCTGCGGCGTCGGTATACTGAGCTTAGGGTAACGTGAGGACGCTAGTTTGTGTCCTCCCGTTACCCTAAGGAGAACTATGGGGAAAAACACTGACCCCATAGTTCTCCTTTAACTCCTGAGTTTAGTTTCACTTTAAGCTTAAAGCAGAAATAGAGTTACAACAAAATATCAAGCCTAGCATCCTTTGCTAACTCCCATTTATGATGCATTCTGGATTACTTTTTCCTGTCCCCCGGGCATAAACAAGCAATTAAGCCTTGTAGTGCGGGGGCAGCTCCACTGCAAGGGAACACTTTTTTAATTTCCCTGGAGTTGGGCTTTAGGTGCAATTTATACAAATAAAGTCCAGTTATAATTTTGTAAAATGTTAAACTCTATAACACAATTTACAAACCACTGTAGTTTCTTATTAAAGCTGAAGAAAATAGGTCACCAGCACTCCATAAGTTAAAATGAATGAGTCCTTTTAATGGACAATGATGTCACAGAAATCCAACATGAGCCGACGTAAAGCTGAACTTGGGCACATATAACAGACACAAATTAAGGCAGTTTTGTAATCATTACTACATCCTTAAATGTCGATTTAAAAGCAAGCAGTAAAAACTATCTGTTGCTGTTGAGCATGTTGCAGTTCTTGAAGTGTCTGTAAACAGGTGTGTTACAGTGAAAGAAACATGCTGATAGGAGGAAAGCACAGAATAACAGAAATAGGGGCTTATCATTGTGCTGTTTCTCCTATTACTGTCCAGTCACAAGATGATGGCAGGGAGCAGACATGAAAGTGAACCTGCAACAGAGAAAGATCAGGTCACCTTTGTCTAGCAGACAGGACTGTACTGTGCGGCAGAGCTGTGTATCAGGACTGGATAGACAGGAATGTAACTTCTTTTGGCACTTTCCCACTTTTCCTTTGGCAAAAGCTTGCCATGTTAGAAGGGAGGTGCTGGATCATGTAGGTCACAACAGCTCGTATGACTGACCTAGCCTTTAAAGGAGAACTATAGGGTCAGTGTTTTTCCCCATAGTTCTCCTTAGGGTAACGGGAGGACACAAGCTAGCGTCCTCCCGTTACCCTAAGCTCAGTATACCGCGAGCTACAGCTCGCGGTATACTGAGACGCCGGAGCGGATCCCGACGTAGATGACGGGATCCGCCCAGCTGCGTGAGTGACAGCTGGCTCTGCCTATCTAGAGGCAGAGCCAGCTGTACCCGCCCCCTCCC
>NW_017307036.1:268719-282013 GCF_000935625.1 Nanorana parkeri
AGCGGGGAGAGGGGAATCCAGCCCCTCCCCCTGTCACGGCAGAGAGCCGTGACAGGATCGAGAGGCGAGCGAACCCGGTATGTGTTCGTTCACCTCCCGATCTACTGAGCCCACCTGTGACAGTCTCATTGTCACAGGTCGGCTAGAACTATGAGGTGAGTGAAAAGCACTCACCTCATAGTTCTCCTTTAATATGGGAAGGTGACTATCTATTTCTTATGTCCACGCTTACACAGAAAGGTCTTGTTTTGATCCCCTTTAGGAAGAGTTTGCGCTTTTTTTTCTTCAAGTGGTGCATGCTCCTTGCAGCTTGCTAGGCTCTTTTTGAACTTTCAAGCTTTTCTCCCCTCTCCTCATTGTGTAAATACTGTACTAGCCTGATACTCAAATCTTCAGCAGTCCTTGCTGTGTGGTCTGCTTGGCACTGCACAACCACTCTTAAAAACAAAAAGTGTTTGTAGTCCTGCACCTCGTCACCCACATGTGTGGCCAAGACTTCAGAATGTGCTGCAGACATCCCTGGTGCCAGCCTATCATTAGAAAACAGTGTTTGGACTTCATAAACATTAGATTGGCCCCTGATCCAAGCAAAAGCAGCAACCTTGGCTTCTTGGTCTTTGCTTCCCAGCCATTACTATAGTCAGTTGCTTTGCTGTGAACTGAGGAACAACAGTTGTGTTTTGTATTAACAATACTGAACTATGCATGCCCTGGTGATTTATATGAAGTATGAATTTTAATGATAGGTCCACTTAGACTCCTTTCTGCTTGCCCTTCTGTAAATGTAAAGATTAAAAGCAGTATCCTAAAAAAACATTACTTTTTGCCTTGAATTCCTCTTGAGATGTACCAGTGCCCTTCATTGTACTTTCATAGTGGCATATCTGCAATGTGAGATCATCTAATGCATATCTTGCCCACTCATGCATCTGACGATTCACCTCTCCTGCTGCTTCTTGCTGGCAGTCATCGTAGAGCACGTCTGACACAAGAAAGCAAAGTCCTGCTCCTCCACCAAGATGGCCACCTCCGCACAGAGACAAATGCATGGCAAGATGTTACGATTAAGGTTAGCTGGTGACTAGTCCTTGGACCTCCTGTGCTTGCCAGAGCTGCGGAATTTGCCCTCATCACCAAGGTTTCAATTACCCTCAGTCATAGAGGGGTAAATAGAAGGCAGGAAGGTACCCTTTAAAACAGTGGTTCTCAACCTGTGTAACCTCAGGACCCACATTTGTCCTTGGTCATGAAGTCGCATGTTTTACATTTCTCATTGTACACTATAAAGATGTGATTAAAAAAGCTAGAGTGTATTGCGTTTGTGGTATGTCATTTTTGGCAATATTGCTTAGGTGCGGGATTTTTGTTTGCCACAACTTACGCCAGTCCTATCTCCTAATGAAAAGCCAGGTTATCATACCAAAAAGGTAAAAGGAAAGCCCTAAATCAGCAAAACCTAAATCTAATCCTTAACCACACCCCTAAATCTAATTTCTAATATGAAATCACTCACTCACTTAACCTTTAATCCTAAACCTCACCTAAACCTAATTCTGTAACTGTTTTACCTTAACCATAAATATAACCTTAATCACTAATCCCTAAATATGACCTCAGACTGTAACTTAAATGGGAACTATGGGGTAAGTGTTTATCCCCATAGTTCTCTTTAGGGTCACAGGAGGACAGATACTAACCTCCTCCCGTGACCCAAAGCTCAGTATATTGCAGGCTATTGCCCGTGATATACTGAGAGCGCCTCAGCCGGGACGAATCCCAACAATATTGTCGAGATCCACCCAGCTGGCTGATAGGCAGAACCTGCTGTCAATCTACAGGTACAGCCAACTGTGCCTGTCCCGTCGGAGAGGGGAGGGGGGAATCCCTGCCGGGAGCGATGACTGACAGTCACAGCTCCCTGCAGGGAGACGATCGGGAAGTGAGCGGATCGGCTGCATGTTTCTGCTCAAGTCCCGATCTATAGAGCTGACCTGTGACAGCTTCTTTGTCACAGGTCGGCTCTAACTATGAGGATGAGTGGAAATCACTCATCTCATAGATCTCCTTTAAACATTTCCACAATGAAAATAGTTCCCATATCCCAAAAAAATACTTTTATGCTCTAATTGCCCCTAAAGATCTGAGAGCCAAAGGACAATGCTCCAAGTTATCCATGATCACGTCAACATTGCTAGCCAAAAACTACTGATCCATTGGTGGATTTGGAATTCACAAACAAGATATATTTTGCTGTCTGCAATAAATGAATATCTCCTTGTGTTTAGTGATCGGCAATTTCCTGTAATGTATCATCACTCATGGGGGCTATTACTAATATAATTCCTGTCCACTTGAGCATGGAAGGTGAACATGATTTGTTCTTTCATGAGAAAGTGCCTAGATATACAATTTATACAGAATGGGAACAGGGATTGATCATCTGCACTTGTCACAATTCTTGCTGTGTCTGGCTTCTGAATGAAATCACTTTCATTTCAAGCAGCGGACAAGCAGTTATCTGTTTTGCTATGAGCTGTGGAGTTTTTCTGGTTCTTCTTGTCATAAGAAGACAAAACAGACAACACAGTTCATGAGAACTGCTAAAATTCCAAGCACGATCCTTATCAGGCTGTTGCAGTCAGTATTTTTTGTACAAAAAGGATTAATCTGTACTGTCTTTTTAGTTTAACATGGGCTTTCAGTGCGTTCTTGATGCGTTCCAGAGCAGGTAAAATAGGGCTTGCTGCAGTTTTTTCACCTGCTCTGGAACTGCACACTGCGATGTGAACTAGAGCAAAAAATACCATTGGAATACATTGGACGCAGTTTTGATCCAGTCTGCAACTGCTCTGCTCCGCGCTTGGTGTGAACAAGGCCTTACTGAAGTTGGGTGATATATTGGACTCTTCTTTTCTTCTTTCATTAAAGTGTATGTAAAGCCAAAAGTTATCTTTTGCTGTCTGTGTTCCACTAGGGAAATTTCCCTTCATTTCTGTCCTAGACTCGCAAAAGGCCTCTACTGGCCGCACCCAGACTTCCATAGGGCTCGTCCACCTCTGACTCCCAACTAGTAGATATTTATCCATGATATTGCTGGCAGAAATATCCTGCATAAAAAATATTAAAATTCTAAAAAAAGTTATCCATGGTGCATCTCAAAGATACAGATATACACATGTTTATTTGTATGGAGTTGAGATGTGTGCAAAAATCATTCATTCTGAATGCTTGAAGGGCAAGATCATTATTCACATGCTCCGCTGCTGCTACCTAAAAGCTCTTTGTTTATGTTTACGTCTCCTCCCTGGATCTTAGTGAAGCATTCGCTAGGCAGCAGTGGCGGTGCAGAATGACCTTGGCCTTCAGTCATTCTGTGCCTACCATGCTGTTTCCTAGTGTCTGACTCATTCAAGGCCAAGGGAAAATGTACAAATAAGCAAAGACCTATTAGGTGATGGTGCTTACATATGTAAACGCTCACACAAATATTTTGTGTGAGCGTTTTGGGCCGCAGATGCAACATAGGTTTACGCAGCTCAGTGCTACAGGGGAGTATTGACCGCAATACAACTGTGTACATGAGCCCATAGAGTTCAATACTGCTGTGTTCAGATCCAAATAAAACTGTATGCAGTGCAGGTCTGAGTGCAACATTTTATACGCCCGTGTGCACGATCCCTAACACATCATCCATTCATTTTGGCTTGGCTCTTTTTCAAAAACATGACGCACGGCAGTACGATACCATGCTTTGTGGCAAGCTTCAGTGTGCACAGATGCACTTAATGCGTGTCACACTGTCACTACAGCAGAACGGTGTGTACTGGCCCTTCTCATATAAAGTATATGACACATTTTAGCCAGGGACAGCCTCCTAAAATGGAGGCTGTCCATTATATTATATACCTATAACATAGGTTATATTGTAATATAACTTATATAGCAATATAAGTTTTATATTATATACTTCTCATATAAAGTATATGACACATTTTAGCCAGGGACAGCCTCCTGAAATCGGGGACACATTTTAGCCAGAGACAGTCTCCTGAAATCGGGGACACATTTTAGCCAGGGACAGCCTCCTGAAATCAGGGACACATTTTAGCCAGGGACAGCTTCCTGAAATCGGGGACACATTTTAGCCAGGGACGGCCTCCTGAAATCGGGGACACGTTTTAGCCAGGGACAGCCTCCTGAAATCGGGGACACATTTTAGCCAGGGACAGCCTCCTGAAATCGGGGACACATTTTAGCCAGGGACAGCCTCCTGAAATCGGGGACACATTTTAGCCAGGGACAGCTTCCTGAAATCGGGGACACATTTTAGCCAGGGACAGCCTCCTGAAATCGGGGAAACATTTTAGCCAGGGACAGCCTCCTGGAATCGGGGACACATTTTAGCTGGAAACCATCTCTGGAAATGGGATGTTTGGTAACTTCTTCCTCCCAGTAAAAAGTTGATGATGGTAAAATCATTGTTAAGGTGCCCATACACCTTACGATTATATCTGACAAAACTTTTCGTCCGATAATCGAACCGTCGTACAACTTTCGTACGACGGCCCCATCCTGCCCCGATTATCGCAAGGTTCAATCAGCGGTAGTTAAAAAAAACCACCTGGACGACTTGCGGTAATTGACCATATTTTTTTTTGTTTGCGCATGCGACTTTTGACGGACGTAAACGCCACCAACCATGCGAACATCGTACGATCGACACAAGTTTTCAAACATGCTTGACCGTCAAAAGTCGTACGATTTGTACAGTACTATCGGTCAGGCACAACATTCACACGTTACAATTGTCGTACGAAAAGTCGATCGCATACGATAATCGTAAGGTGTATGGGCACCTTTTATACAATGATTGTGGACATCCTCATCCAGCTAGTTAAACAGGCAGCTGTTTTTTTTTTTTGTTTTTTTCTACATTCAAAATAATTAACCAACCCTTTTAGACAGAATCATATCAGAAAAATAGTGATTTAGTTAGGACCTCATACAGGGGCAGAAATGGGTCATATTGGAACATCTGTGCCTGTGATTGGGGAGGGTTATAATGCCTGATTGTTCTGTGTTTGCTGTGTGGGAAGTTAGGAAACAAGCTATGTGAGTTATACCCACTCCATTCCCCATTCATTGGGGGATAAAAGTGACGGTGATGTGCAGCACAGCCATGCTTCTTTGCACAGGTGCTCTGTATCTTTAACAGACTCCTGAGCTAGCTGTGCGGTAAAGCAGTGTAATTGAATAAGTTAGTCTTGGCATGTCGGTGTTCCCTCCCTTCTGATTAGTACCAGATTATTAGGGTGTGCACTTTTCCCACAGAAGAGACTTTTGCAGCTGAGCTATTTGGTCTGCTCTGCCTGCACGGGATAACAATGCAAGCTCATATACCTAGTTTCTTTTTAAAGTAGCTTTAACTCTTAAGAACCTATAAAGAACAAAAGACTCTGTGCTCATTGTACATTGTCTGAACACTTCTATTGATCCCATAAAACAAAAGCGTGCGTCCAGCGAAGTAAAACTGACTGAGCCGGCTGCTGTTAGGATAACATCTGCTACTTCCAGCCTGGGACACATTGCACCATGCACAGCACAGCACTTGTGGCTTGTTTTCCTTGTGTCATGAAAACAGATCCTCCTTTTCCAGCCTGGACAGTATTCCAGCCCCCTTCAGAGGCCGGCTCACAACTCTACTGGATTTCTCCCTAGAAGAGACTTGAACTGTTTAATTTTCCTCTTTTTTTCTGCTTTGGAGAATGGGAGAGGCACTTCCCACTCCCTCAGCTTTCTGACATGCTAGCGAATACTGAAAGAGATTGAAGCGTTTTTGGGACCTGTTACTGAGCACAAGGAAAAATGCAGAGTAGGACGAGCACTGGTAAAAGTGTCAAGAAAGAGCTGGTCATTGAGTCTCCTCAACAGTATAAGGATGCTGCTTCCACAGCTGATGCAGAGTTGGAGGCAGAGAGTCCAGCACCAGAGCCGGTAAGGGCAGGACCGTTCTTGTTTTTCTATTTAAAAAATCGAGCCTACTCTTGCAACAAGTTGTTATTTGTACAGAGCATTCCAGCTGTAGTGAAACTACAAATACCATCATGACTCTCGGAGTCATACCTGTGGCTGTCAGTCTATGGGACTTGTAGTACCACAACAGCTGCAGTGCTGAGGTTGCCCACCTCTGGTATAGAGCCTTCACCAAGCTTACTAACATCTACAGAATTGCAATATCAGTAACTGTTTGAGTTCTGACTGTTGGGTGTTGAAGTGTTTAGAGACACAAAAACACACTTTTTCATGGTTTCCTTGACATCTATAGAGAGAGAAAAAAGTTTTAAAACAAAAATGAGTGGGGTGTTGCCTGTTCTATGATATGTTATTTAAGTGGGATTTTTATCCTGTCACTGCTCATTTTTGTACATATGATTGTGCATTTTTCATGCTTTTGTAGCTTTTTATGTATAATGTATTTTGTTGGTCCAGTGATATTGCATTATTCATAGGGCGTAAAGTCCAGAATATCCCTATAACTCTACTCTCAGAGGAGACCTTTGCCTAATGTGTGGGATGTCGAGTTTTTTAGAATAGTGTGAGAAAAGCATATGTACATTATATAAGTATGCTGCCTAATGGCCACCACTGATCTCCTGTGAAAGTCTACCCGTGCAAGACCTGCTAATGACTACTTAGCACAATCTACTCATCACTGTCGCAATTTAACCATGGTTGTTTTTGGCGTTTTTTTGTCTTATCTCTTCTGTTCTTCAATGACTTTAACGCACATATTACAATGCACTTTTCTAGATTAGGTGCTCAGCACTGTTCGTGTAGAGCCCTAAATTGGCTCTAACATGCCCTGATTGTTATATTTACAGTCCAACTGCACCCAAGTATTCTTTCTTTTGTGCACTGCAAGATAGTTGGGAAACCTCTCCAATGGGATTGAGAATTGTTGCTGTTCCCCCTGTCCCAATGACAACTACACTTACTATTTCTTGTATTGGTGTCACAGGGAAAGGAAGTGACAGAAATTCGGTGGGGTCAAAGTCGGATATAAAAACCTGACCGATTTTACATCTTTCCCCTCTATCCAAAACCATGAAAAACATTTGGCTGGAGTTGGGTTCTAATTTTACAGGGAGTATTTTGAGGGTCCTAAGCCTTCTAGGGTCCTAACCCTAGAAGCAAGCTTGCATTGTATGTCCCAACTGAAAGTAAAATAACTTCCCTGGTCTATAACATTTAATAATGGAAGTAATTATTGGATCATTTTTTACAAAGCATTATTCCAATAGCTTGTAACGGACTGTCTATACTTTGTATTTTCCTGCAGGTATGCAATGTATGGCAGTATTTATTACTTTCAGTGATATTGTCTCATGCTTGTACTGTGATGTTCCTCAGATAGTGACTGGTTTTCCAACACCGAGTGGCGGAACAGTTGGCAAGCTGTGAAATTACAGCACTTGTTGGGAATTGGGGGATGGAATGAGAGTTCAGCTGAAGCAGGAATGTCTCCTGTGTAAGGAGGATAGGTACAGAAAAAGGTGACGCACGCACTTAAGGACTTGTAAAGCTTAGTTTAGACAATTATTTTCTCTATATTCTCCATTAAATTGATAGTACCTTTATATTCCACTCTTATCCAGCCACGATCCTGGATTATTTGCTCTTCACTAGCATTGCATGCTGGAAAGGGAAATATGGCATTTTTCAAAGAAACACACATGGACGTGTTTGCAGGATGAGGAATGCTGCAAGAGCAATTGATAACCAAGATATTGCACTATCCATCCTCACAGAAGGATCACATTAACATCATTAACCCCTTCATGACTGAGGCCTTTTTTTCATTTTTTGTACCCATGTTATATTCCACATTTTAGGCCTGAAAATTACTTAAAACCCCCCAACATTATATATTTTCTGAATGCACCTAGTCCTTCACTAGCATGCTTATACAAGACAGGTCATTCTGAAATATTGAAGACCTAGACAAATAGGTAAATAATGTTTTTAGAAGAATATCCTCAATGGCAGCCTACTAATTCAGGCTATTTCGGTGTTGGGGAACTTGTTCTGGTCTAGTGGATCGGAAAGTAATGAAGCAAATGGATTTTTAAAAGATAGCTAAATATACAAAATTTTGCCCTAGGGATTTTGGGGCAGTTATTTTGTTTGTGTGTAAGAATGCAGGCTCTTGGGGGTGCATGTAAAAGAGCAAGGTTACTTTAAAAATCATTCAGCTTTTGCTTATTGTAGTTTAGAATGGTGGTGGATTATATATGGTTAACTTTGTGCACATTGACATTATTGTTTAAGTTTGATGTATTCTTAAAGTAAATGTATTATGTGCTTTTGGTTGGCGTCACAGGCGCTCTGCTTGCCTATATCACTCTAGCCAATGACAGGTAGCCTTAACACAAAACTCAGGAGCTCTACTATCTGTGTCTAGTACTCGCACCATACAAACCTTATATGCAACACGTCCTGCTGATCACTATGCATGGTAATGAAGTGCCAGGTACACTCCCTATTTATATAGTGTAACGTTTCACTTATTCAATGAGGCAGTGGTCACTGTTGCAGCTTGGCTTAAAAGAAAGGGTGCTGTAATAGTTCTGGGGATGTCACATCACATCCCAATCCAGTTACTATGTGATGTACAAGCCTCATTAAGTAAACAAAAAACTTCCTTTACCTGAGCCAAATTCTGTATGTCTCTCACACACTCCCCGTCCCAGATACTGCAGCTCACAGTGGGAGGGTTTCAGCGGCAAAGGTAGAGCTGACAATTCAGAGATCAGTGGGCAGGACTAGGTGTGACCAGGTGCTGATTGACAAGCTACAGGCTTGTGAATCGGTAATAGTGATGCTGATAACCACACCACCTACAATTTTTTTTTTTTTTTTTTATCCCACTGTTTAAGCAGCAACAGCATATATGAGAGTGGAAATTCTGCTCTGAATTCTGGAGTAGTGCAGCATTGTTCAACAGGTATGTCTGACAGACAGCTGGCGGCTGGCGGAATACCCGAACGCAGCTGCAGCTAATTCGCTGCTAGATCTGTTCGGCCAAGAATTTTCCAACAGGCTCCTTAAGGCCTTGTTCACACCACCCTCAATGCGTTCCAGCCCAATTGTGGCCGGAACAGGAATCTGTATCGCATTGCGGCTGGCTCAGTTTGTTGTGGGGCGGGAGGGGGCGTGACGGTCCATTGAAGTGAATGGCACCGCAGCCATGCCCTCTGGCCGTAATGTGATAGGCCGCACAGGAACGCAAGGCACATAAATGCCTGTGGTCCGGTCCGAAATATTAGTGCTTGCAGCTTTTTTTTTTCTGACTGGACTGCAGGCATTGATGTGCCTTGTGTTCCCGTGCGGCCAATTGCATTGCGGCCAGAGGGCGTGGCTGTGGTGCTATTCACTGGAGTCTGAAGAGGCCTTTAAGTGACATTAAAGGCAAATCTTTTTTCCCCTCACCCCAACGTTAATTAAAGCACTTACCTTAAATTATGTCTTTTAATCCGATCATCTTCTTTCCTGTAGTTTTCAGCCTTCTCTCCAGCGCTGCGGCGAATCTCCGATCCAGCGCTGACTCCTCTGAGCTACTCTCCCATGGTGTCTGCATGCGGTTGCACGCATCCATAGACATACCTTGTGTCTTTCCTCGCGTCCCGGCCGAAAATGTGAACTGCGCATGCGCCCGCCCCAAGATGCTTTGCGGCCGCCCGTGCAGTTTCACATTTTTGGACGGGAGTGCACAGGGACACACAGGTAAGTTTAAACCACTGTTAAAGCGTTTTTTCTTTTTTTTTTTACTTTTTGCATATATCTACTGCTAGAAAGCAGTAGATATATGCAAAAAGTTAAGCTGAGGGTTTAGAAACCCTTTTGCTGCCACCGACGAAAGGATTACGCCGTTGGCAGTGGGCACGTTTAAACAGACAATGTTTACATTTGTAAAGCTTGCTGCCTGCTTTGCAATGAAAGCGATTCTGGCAGCTCAGCTGCCGCCATGTTGCTGCCATGGGTCGGTAAAGTGCCCACCCCCCGCCCGACAACCCAGCGTTGTTTCCCAGCCTCCGCTGCCCCTCCTGCAGTGCGCTCTGCACTCCAATAGCTTATTTGGAGTGGAGAGGTGATACTAGGGGTCTATACATGTTGGGTCTCGCCGTGCACGCCAGAGTGAGAGCAATAATTCTAGGGCCAATATTTGTGTAAATCTAAAATGATGACCTGTAGGGGCTTTTAAAATGTAATCTATGGACTTTTTGGGGTAATGAATTTTGCCACCATTTCTCAGACGCAGAAAATTTGTAACTTGGGCATGTTCGCTATCTATTTACTCGTCGTAATCTCATCTTTTTTATTTCACAATGGGTATTATATTGTGTTTGGGGCACTAAAATTAACTTTTTAAGTTTTTCACCAAATTTTTGGGTTTGATAAAGGGTTATCAGCTAATATCTAGCGCTTATATTGTGCAACATAAACATTTGCAACTGCCATCATTTTATTCTACATGGTCTTGGCTTTCAGGAAATATATACTGTTTGCGGGTTTGCAGTAATTTTCAGGCCTAAAATGTGAATTATAATGTGTGCAAAAAATGAATGTAAAAAAAAAAAGCAAGAGTGCTGCACCCACTGTGCGAATTTTGGCTCGTTCACCTCCTGAAATTCATGTGTATATCCTACTTTAGCCAGATGGAAAAAAAAAAGAAAATGAATGCAGCCACCACATCTAAGAACTTTGTCAGCAAGTACAGATAATACCTGTTAATTTTATTAGAAATGTAAGTGTCACTGGCCACTGAAGACAAAAAATGTGTATATTTTATGCAAACTGCTAATGTCATGGAGATAAACTAAGACAGATGCATAAGTTGTCCAACCTGGGGGACATCCATGGGTCCCTTCATAGATAAAGTGGAGAAATGGGCAAAGCCACCCAAGAACAAGAAATGCTATTTGCAGGATTACTAGGTGAAAATAGAGGGTGTGAAAAAAACAGAAAAACAAAACGGATTCAGCTGCCACTTCTAAGCCGCATTATATTAGTTTTGTTTTGGGATTTGGATGCCCAAATACTGGCCCAGGTCAGGCTTCAGTGTCCATTCAATTCTCCTCATCGCCCCGGTGATCACCCGTTGCTGTGTCACTGTGATCATTAGTCCCAAGCAAGTGTAACAGGGAGGGCGCACGGCAGCTACTATCCGTAACGGTTCTCTGTGCTGTACTTGAGCTTCGGAGCCTGCTGGGAACCCGCACTGTGCCCAGAAGCAGTCGCCTCCGCCTTGTACCCTCTCCAAAGGCTCACACCAACTCCTCCTGCCCACTCTCTGGATTCCAGGAGGACCGGTTCTCACTACTCCTGCACTTCTTACTGGTGCACCTCTCCCGGCACTGGTCCTAATCCTGGGAGGATCTCGGTTGCTGACCCCAAAGCATCTACCCCATTGTCAGGCACAAGTGTGACAGATTACAGCAAGATGAGTTCAGATAAGTGACATATGAGTGCAAAACCTGCAAGGTAGGAACACCCCCTCACTACAAGCCCATCTCATCCAACAACCAACCTGTAGCTGCCTGGTTGCTCTGGAACTATAAAGGTCATATTGCAGTGTCATTCATTCATGCTGGTGCTTGTGGTTCTCCAACACCTAAGACTGCATTGTGGTGTTGGAACTACAGGTCTCACATTGTTGCCAACTCTCCCCGATTTCCCAGGACAGTCCGGCTTTTCAACTGTTTGATCCCTGCTCATCCGCATCTCGGCTTGTGTCCTGCCAGCTGGAATGCAGATGAGCTGGATACCTGAGCTGGCTCTTGGGACCAGTGAGCTCCCTCTCTGCTCTCTCTGTGCAGTGTCAGGTGCGGCTGGGGAGAAGTATGTATGCAATGTGTGACTACCTCCATTACATTGGTGGTTAGTTTATAGGACTCCATTTTATTGCTGGTCAGTGTATATACCTCCATTACATTGCTGGTCAGTGTATATACCTCCATTACATTGCTGGTCAGTGTATATACCTCCGTTACATTGCTGGTCAGTGTATATACCTCTGTTACATTGCTGGTCCGTGTATATACCTCCGTTACATTGCCGCTCATTGTATATTCCTCCGTTACATTGCCGGTCAGCGTATATACATCCGTTTTCATTGCTGGTCAGTCTGTATACCTCTATTACATTGCTGGTCAGTATATATACACCCCTGTTACATTGCTGGTCAGCGTGAATTCGATTTTAAGTTTGAAATTATGCCCAGTGGCCCCCATGGAAAAAGAAATTATGCCCAGTGGCCCCATGGAAAAAGAAATTATGCCCAGTGGCCCCCAGGCCATTGGAGTTTGAGATGCCTGCTTTATGGCCAATATATGGCCAGCCTCCCAACAATTAACTTTTAACTCCATCATCGGCCCTGCTCATTGATTATTTACTGCTATATATCTTTATTATAGTGTGTAGTCATTTCCACTTGAATCCATTACAACTCTTTCACAAACCTAAAAACAAAATAAAAACAGTTTTGACTATACATACACTTGAAATAAGGGCTTTGAGTAGAATTGACCATTTAACAATTTGTGATCTAAAAAAGTAATTAGTAGCACATAAAACTATGGTGTCTTTGGAAGCCCAACAAGAGCCTCCCATAAAACTGATTCTTATGTTCCATAGCCATATTTCACCCTTAATTTATATTTTTAGATTGTAGGCCCTCACGGGCGGGGCACTCCTCACCGTCTTGTCTTGAATTGTATTGTAACTGTAATGCCTTCCTTATATTGTAAAGTGCTGCACAAACTGTTGGCGCAATATAAATCCTGTATAATAATACTATTATTCTTAATAATAATTTTAGCTTCTATGTATTGTTTGATACAATCTGTGATGTTTTTATGGTCATCCTCATTCATAGCATTCCCAAAAACTGTATTCATGTGTTTCAGGAAATATTTTGCATTTATGAATAGGCACAGCATTATTGTTTATTTAGATACAGCGTGCCTTCTAATAACTATATTTTGCATTTTGGAAAAGGCAGTCTTGCTTTCAGAGCTCATTATGTGTCTTATAGTCGGGAACCATATGGAAGGGTTGGATATGTACAATAGATGCATCTCCACGCCCTTGATTTCACCTTCTGTGAACTGAAGCATTGGGGGAAAAAATCTATTTCACATCTGTGTGAAAATAGTTTCATGTCACTCTTCCAATTTTTTTCCCCCAAGGAAGGGGGGGGGGGGGGGGGTGGGAGCGGGGTATTTTCTGGCGAGAC